>NW_028255638.1:0-97934 GCF_964263255.1 Lissotriton vulgaris
TTTTACAGAGTTTTTGCTTATTCAAAAGCTATAATTTTGACCAATTTCAGGCACATAAATGACTTTAAACACACTTATTTTAGTTGAAAAAGTCATAATTCACATCCAACAGTCATTTAGAGTCTAAAGATTAAATGTTAAAATTTCATCCATATTGACCATTTTGGGAACGTTCGACAGGTCCGGAGTCATCGTTTTTCATCAGAAAATGGATTTTTGGGACTGTACCAAAAATGATTCAAAATGTCAAATGGATCGTGCCTCATGTTGAATAACCACTTTTTAACCCCTCAAAGTGACCAAAATTGCCATTTTACAGAGTTTTTGCTTATTCAAAAGCTTTAATTTTGACCAATTTCAGGCACATAAATGACTTTAAACACACTTATTTTAGTTGAAAAAGTCATAATTCACATCCAACAGTCATTTAGAGTCTAAAGATTAAATGTTAAAATTTCATCCATATTGACCATTTTGGGAACGTTCGACAGGTCCGGAGTCATCATTTTTCATCAGAAAATGGATTTTTGGGACTGTACCAAAAATGATTCAAAATGTCAAATGGATCGTGCCTCATGTTGAATAATCACTTTTTAACCCCTCAGAGTGACCAAAATGGCCATTTTTACAGAGTTTTGCTTACTCAAAAGCTTCCATTTTGACCAATTTCAGGCACATAAATGACTTTAAACACACTTATTTTAGTTGAAAAAGTCATAATTCCCACCCAACAGTCATTTGGAGTCAAAAGATTAAATGTTAAAATTTCATCCATATTGACCATTTTGGGAACGTTCGACAGGTCCGGAGTCATCGTTTTTCATCAGAAAATGGATTTTTGGGACTGTACCAAAAATGATTCAAAATGTCAAATGGATCGTGCCTCATGTTGAATAACCACTTTTTAACCCCTCAGAGTGACCAAAATTGCCATTTTTACAGAGTTTTTGCTTATTCAAAAGCTTTAATTTTGACCAATTTCAGGCACATAAATGACTTTAGACACACTTATTTTAGTTGAAAAAGTCATAATTCACATCCAACAGTCATTTAGAGTCAAAAGATTAAATGTTAACATTTCATCCATATTGACCATTTTGGGAACGTTCGACAGGTCCGGAGTCATCGTTTTTCATCAGAAAATGGATTTTTGGGACTGTACCAAAAATGATTCAAAATGTCAAATGGATCGTGCCTCATGTTGAATAACCACTTTTTAACCCCTCAGAGTGACCAAAATGGCCATTTTTACAGAGTTTTGCTTACTCAAAAGCTTCAATTTTGAGCAATTTCAGGCACATAAATGACTTTAAACACACTTATTTTAGTTGAAAAAGTCATAATTCACATCCAACAGTCATTTAGAGTCAAAAGATTAAATGTTAAAATTTCATCCATATTGACCATTTTGGAAACGTTCGACAGGTCCGGAGTCATCGTTTTTCATCAGAAAATGAATTTTTGGGACTGTACCAAAAATGATTCAAAATGTCAAATGGATCGTGCCTCATGTTGAATAACCACTTTTTAACCCCTCAGAGTGACCAAAATGGCCATTTTTACAGAGTTTTGCTTACTCAAAAGCTTCAATTGTGACCAATTTCAGGCACATAAATCACTTTAAACACACTTGATTTAGTTGAAAAAGTCATAATTCACATCCAACAGTCATTTAGAGTCAAAAGATTAAATGTTAAAATTTCATCCATATTGACCATTTTGGAAACGTTCGACAGGTCCGGAGTCATCGTTTTTCATCAGAAAATGGATTTTTGGGACTGTACCAAAAATGATTCAAAATGTCAATTGGATCGTGCCTCATGTTGAATAACCACTTTTTAACCCCTCAGAGTGACCAAAATGGCCATTTTTACAGAGTTTTGCTTACTCAAAAGCTTCAATTTTGACCAATTTCAGGCACATAAATGACTTTAAACACACTTATTTTAGTTGAAAAAGTCATAATTCACATCCAACAGTCATTTAGAGTCAAAAGATTAAATGTTAAAATTTCATCCATATTGACCATTTTGGAAACGTTCGACAGGTCCGGAGTCATCGTTTTTCATCAGAAAATGAATTTTTGGGACTGTACCAAAAATGATTCAAAATGTCAAATGGATCGTGCCTCATGTTGAATAACCACTTTTTAACCCCTCAGAGTGACCAAAATGGCCATTTTTACAGAATTTTGCTTACTCAAAAGCTTCAATTTTGACCAATTTCAGGCACATAAATGACTTTAAACACACTTGATTTAGTTGAAAAAGTCATAATTCACATCCAACAGTCATTTAGAGTCAAAAGAATAAATGTTAAAATTTCATCCATATTGACCATTTTGGAAACGTTCGACAGGTCCGGAGTCATCGTTTTTCATCAGAAAATGGATTTTTGGGACTGTACCAAAAATGATTCAAAATGTCAAATGGATCGTGCCTCATGTTGAATAACCACTTTTTAACCCCTCAGAGTGACCAAAATGGCCATTTTTACAGAGTTTTGCTTACTCAAAAGCTTCAATTTTGACCAATTGCAGGCACATAAATGACTTTAAACACACTTATTTTAGTTGAAAAAGTCATAATTCCCATCCAACAGTCATTTGGAGTCAAAAGATTAAATGTTAAAATTTCATCCATATTGACCATTTTGGGAACGTTCGACAGGTCCGGAGTCATCGTTTTTCATCAGAAAATGGATTTTTGGGACTGTACCAAAAATGATTCAAAATGTCAAATGGATCGTGCCTCATGTTGAATAACCACTTTTTAACCCCTCAGAGTGACCAAAATTGCCATTTTTACAGAGTTTTTGCTTATTCAAAAGCTTTAATTTTGACCAATTTCAGGCACATAAATGACTTTAAACACACTTATTTTAGTTGAAAAAGTCATAATTCACATCCAACAGTCATTTAGAGTCTAAAGATTAAATGTTAAAATTTCATCCATATTGACCATTTTGGGAACGTTCGACAGGTCCGGAGTCATCGTTTTTCATCAGAAAATGGATTTTTGGGACTGTACCAAAAATGATTCAAAATGTCAAATGGATCGTGCCTCATGTTGAATAACCACTTTTATAACCCCTCAGAGTGACCAAAATTGCCATTTTTACAGAGTTTTTGCTTATTCAAAAGCTTTAATTTTGACCAATTTCAGGCACATAAATGACTTTAAACACACTTATTTTAGTTGAAAAAGTCATAATTCACATCCAACAGTCATTTAGAGTCAAAAGATTAAATGTTAAAATTTCATCCATATTGACCATTTTGGGAACGTTCGACAGGTCCGGAGTCATCGTTTTTCACCAGAAAATGGATTTTTGGGATTGTACCAAAAATGATTCAAAATGTCAAATGGATCGTGCCTCATGTTGAATAACCACTTTTTAACCCCTCAGAGTGACCAAAATTGCCATTTTTACAGAGTTTTTGCTTATTCAAAAGCTTTAATTTTGACCAATTTCAGGCACATAAATGACTTTAAACACACTTATTTTAGTTGAAAAAGTCATAATTCACATCCAACAGTCATTTAGAGTCAAAAGATTAAATGTTAAAATTTCATCCATATTGACCATTTTGGGAACGTTCGACAGGTCCGGAGTCATCGTTTTTCACCAGAAAATGGATTTTTGGGACTGTACCAAAAATGATTCAAAATGTCAAATGGATCGTGCCTCATGTTGAATAACCACTTTTTAACCCCTCAGAGTGACCAACATTGCCATTTTTACAGAGTTTCGCTTACTCAAAAGCTTCAATTTTGACCAATTTCAGGCACAGAAATGACTTTAAACACACTTATTTTAGTCGAAAAGGTCATAATTCACATCCAACAGTCATTTGGAGTCAAAAGATTAAATGTTAAAATTTCACCCATATTGACCATTTTGGGAACGTTCGACAGGTCCGGAGTCATCGTTTTTCATCAGAAAATGGATTTTTGGGACTGTACCAAAAATGATTCAAAATGTCAATTGGATCGTGCCTCATGTTGAATAACCACTTTTTAACCCCTCAGAGTGACCAAAATGGCCATTTTTACAGAGTTTTGCTTACTCAAAAGCTTAAATTTTGACCAATTTCAGGCACATAAATGACTTTAAACACACTTATTTTAGTTGAAAAAGTCATAATTCACATCCAACAGTCATTTAGAGTCAAAAGATTAAATGTTAAAATTTCATCCATATTGACCATTTTGGAAACGTTCGACAGGTCCGGAGTCATCGTTTTTCATCAGAAAATTGATTTTTGGGACTGTACTAAAAATTATTCAAAATGTCAAATGGATCGTGACTCATGTTGAATAACCACTTTTTAACCCCTCAGAGTGACCAAAATGGCCATTTTTACAGAGTTTTGCTTACTCAAAAGCTTCAATTTTGACCAATTTCAGGCACATAAATGACTTTAAACACACTTATTTTAGTTGAAAAAGTCATAATTCACATCCAACAGTCATTTAGAGTCAAAAGATTACATGTTAAAATTTCATCCATATCGACCATTTTGGAAACGTTCGACAGGTCCGGAGTCATCGTTTTTCATCAGAAAATGGATTTTTGGGACTGTACCAAAAATGATTCAAAATGTCAAATGGATCGTGCCTCATGTTGAATAACCACTTTTTAACCCCTCAGAGTGACCAACATTGCCATTTTTACAGAGTTTCGCTTACTCAAAAGCTTCAATTTTGACCAATTTCAGGCACAGAAATCACTTTAAACACACTTATTTTAGTCGAAAAGGTCATAATTCACATCCAACAGTCATTTGGAGTCAAAAGATTAAATGTTAACATTTCATCCATATTGACCATTTTGGAAACGTTCGACTGGTCCGGAGTCATCGTTTTTCATCAGAAAATGGATTTTTGGGACTGTACCAAAAAATGATTCAAAATGTCAAATGGATCGTGCCTCATGTTGAATAACCACTTTTTAACCCCTCAGAGTGACCAAAATGGCCATTTTTACAGAGTTTTGCTTACTCAAAAGCTTCAATTTTGACCAATTTCAGGCACATAAATGACTTTAAACACACTTATTTTAGTTGAAAAAGTCATAATTCCCATCCAACAGTCATTTGGAGTCAAAAGATTACATGTTAAAATTTCATCCATATTGACCATTTTGGAAACGTTCGACAGGTCCGGAGTCATCGTTTTTCATCAGAAAATGGATTTTTGGGACTGTACCAAAAATGATTCAAAATGTCAAATAGATCGTGCCTCATGTTGAATAACCACTTTTTAACCCCTCAAAGTGACCAAAATTGCCATTTTACAGAGTTTTTGCTTATTCAAAAGCTTTAATTTTGACCAATTTCAGGCACATAAATGACTTTAAACACACTTATTTTAGTTGAAAAAGTCATAATTCACATCCAACAGTCATTTAGAGTCTAAAGATTAAATGTTAAAATTTCATCCATATTGACCATTTTGGGAACGTTCGACAGGTCCGGAGTCATCATTTTTCATCAGAAAATGGATTTTTGGGACTGTACCAAAAATGATTCAAAATGTCAAATGGATCGTGCCTCATGTTGAATAATCACTTTTTAACCCCTCAGAGTGACCAAAATGGCCATTTTTACAGAGTTTTGCTTACTCAAAAGCTTCAATTTTGACCAATTTCAGGCACATAAATGACTTTAAACACTCTTATTTTAGTTGAAAAAGTCATAATTCCCACCCAACAGTCATTTGGAGTCAAAAGATTAAATGTTAAAATTTCATCCATATTGACCATTTTGGGAACGTTCGACAGGTCCGGAGTCATCGTTTTTCATCAGAAAATGGATTTTTGGGACTGTACCAAAAATGATTCAAAATGTCAAATGGATCGTGCCTCATGTTGAATAACCACTTTTTAACCCCTCAGAGTGACCAAAATTGCCATTTTTACAGAGTTTTTGCTTATTCAAAAGCTTTAATTTTGACCAATTTCAGGCACATAAATGACTTTAGACACACTTATTTTAGTTGAAAAAGTCATAATTCACATCCAACAGTCATTTAGAGTCAAAAGATTAAATGTTAACATTTCATCCATATTGACCATTTTGGGAACGTTCGACAGGTCCGGAGTCATCGTTTTTCATCAGAAAATGGATTTTTGGGACTGTACCAAAAATGATTCAAAATGTCAAATGGATCGTGCCTCATGTTGAATAACCACTTTTTAACCCCTCAGAGTGACCAAAATGGCCATTTTTACAGAGTTTTGCTTACTCAAAAGCTTCAATTGTGACCAATTTCAGGCACATAAATGACTTTAAACACACTTGATTTAGTTGAAAAAGTCATAATTCACATCCAACAGTCATTTAGAGTCAAAAGATTAAATGTTAAAATTTCATCCATATTGACCATTTTGGAAACGTTCGACAGGTCCGGAGTCATCGTTTTTCATCAGAAAATGGATTTTTGGGACTGTACCAAAAATGATTCAAAATGTCAATTGGATCGTGCCTCATGTTGAATAACCACTTTTTAACCCCTCAGAGTGACCAAAATGGCCATTTTTACAGAGTTTTGCTTACTCAAAAGCTTCAATTTTGACCAATTTCAGGCACATAAATGACTTTAAACACACTTATTTTAGTTGAAAAAGTCATAATTCACATCCAACAGTCATTTAGAGTCAAAAGAATAAATGTTAAAATTTCATCCATATTGACCATTTTGGAAACGTTCGACAGGTCCGGAGTCATCGTTTTTCATCAGAAAATGGATTTTTGGGACTGTACCAAAAATGATTCAAAATGTCAAATGGATCGTGCCTCATGTTGAATAACCACTTTTTAACCCCTCAGAGTGACCAAAATGGCCATTTTTACAGAGTTTTGCTTACTCAAAAGCTTCAATTTTGACCAATTGCAGGCACATAAATGACTTTAAACACACTTATTTTAGTTGAAAAAGTCATAATTCCCATCTAACAGTCATTTGGAGTCAAAAGATTAAATGTTAAAATTTCATCCATATTGACCATTTTGGGAACGTTCGACAGGTCCGGAGTCATCGTTTTTCATCAGAAAATGGATTTTTGGGACTGTACCAAAAATGATTCAAAATGTCAAATGGATCGTGCCTCATGTTGAATACCCACTTTTTAACCCCTCAGAGTGACCAAAATGGCCATTTTTACAGAGTTTTGCTTACTCAAAAGCTTCAATTTTGACCAATTGCAGGCACATAAATGACTTTAAACACACTTATTTTAGTTGAAAAAGTCATAATTCCCATCCAACAGTCATTTGGAGTCAAAAGATTAAATGTTAAAATTTCATCCATATTGACCATTTTGGAAACGTTCGACTGGTCCGGAGTCATCGTTTTTCATCAGAAAATTGATTTTTGGGACTGTACTAAAAATGATTCAAAATGTCAAATGGATCGTGCCTCATGTTGAATAACCACTTTTTAACCCCTCAGAGTGACCAAAATTGCCATTTTTACAGAGTTTTTGCTTATTCAAAAGCTATAATTTTGACCAATTTCAGGCACATAAATGACTTTAAACACACTTATTTTAGTTGAAAAAGTCATAATTCACATCCAACAGTCATTTAGAGTCTAAAGATTAAATGTTAAAATTTCATCCATATTGACCATTTTGGGAACGTTCGACAGGTCCGGAGTCATCGTTTTTCATCAGAAAATGGATTTTTGGGACTGTACCAAAAATGATTCAAAATGTCAAATGGATCGTGCCTCATGTTGAATAACCACTTTTTAACCCCTCAGAGTGACCAAAATTGCCATTTTTACAGAGTTTTTGCTTATTCAAAAGCTATAATTTTGACCAATTTCAGGCACATAAATGACTTTAAACACACTTATTTTAGTTGAAAAAGTCATAATTCCCATCCAACAGTCATTTGGAGTCAAAAGATTACATGTTAAAATTTCATCCATATTGACCATTTTGGAAACGTTCGACAGGTCCGGAGTCATCGTTTTTCATCAGAAAATGGATTTTTAGGACTGTACCAAAAATGATTCAAAATGTCAAATAGATCGTGCCTCATGTTGAATAACCACTTTTTAACCCCTCAAAGTGACCAAAATTGCCATTTTACAGAGTTTTTGCTTATTCAAAAGCTTTAATTTTGACCAATTTCAGGCACATAAATGACTTTAAACACACTTATTTTAGTTGAAAAAGTCATAATTCACATCCAACAGTCATTTAGAGTCTAAAGATTAAATGTTAAAATTTCATCCATATTGACCATTTTGGAAACGTTCGACAGGTCCGGAGTCATCGTTTTTCATCAGAAAATGGATTTTTGGGACTGTACCAAAAATGATTCAAAATGTCAAATGGATCGTGCCTCATGTTGAATAATCACTTTTTAACCCCTCAGAGTGACCAAAATGGCCATTTTTACAGAGTTTTGCTTACTCAAAAGCTTTAATTTTGACCAATTTCAGGCACATAAATGACTTTAAACACACTTATTTTAGTTGAAAAAGTCATAATTCCCACCCAACAGTCATTTAGAGTCTAAAGATTAAATGTTAAAATTTCATCCATATTGACCATTTTGGGAACGTTCGACAGGTCCGGAGTCATCGTTTTTCATCAGAAAATGGATTTTTGGGACTGTACCAAAAATGATTCAAAATGTCAAATGGATCGTGCCTCATGTTGAATAACCACTTTTTAACCCCTCAGAGTGACCAAAATGGCCATTTTTACAGAGTTTTGCTTACTCAAAAGCTTCAATTTTGACCAATTTCAGGCGCATAAACGATTTTAAACACACTTATTTTAGTTGAAAAAGTCATAATTCACATCCAACAGTCATTTAGAGTCAAAAGATTAAATGTTAACATTTCATCCATATTGACCATTTTGGGAACGTTCGACAGGTCCGGAGTCATCGTTTTTCATCAGAAAATGGATTTTTGGGACTGTACCAAAAATGATTCAAAATGTCAAATGGATCGTGCCTCATGTTGAATAACCACTTTTTAACCCCTCAGAGTGACCAAAATGGCCATTTTTACAGAGTTTTGCTTACTCAAAAGCTTCAATTTTGAGCAATTTCAGGCACATAAATGACTTTAAACACACTTATTTTAGTTGAAAAAGTCATAATTCCCACCCAACAGTCATTTAGAGTCTAAAGATTAAATGTTAAAATTTCATCCATATTGACCATTTTGGGAACGTTCGACAGGTCCGGAGTCATCGTTTTTCATCAGAAAATGGATTTTTGGGACTGTACCAAAAATGATTCAAAATGTCAAATGGATCGTGCCTCATGTTGAATAACCACTTTTTAACCCCTCAGAGTGACCAAAATGGCCATTTTTACAGAGTTTTGCTTACTCAAAAGCTTCAATTTTGAGCAATTTCAGGCACATAAATGACTTTAAACACACTTATTTTAGTTGAAAAAGTCATAATTCACATCCAACAGTCATTTAGAGTCAAAAGATTAAATGTTAAAATTTCATCCATATTGACCATTTTGGAAACGTTCGACAGGTCCGGAGTCATCGTTTTTCATCAGAAAATGGATTTTTGGGACTGTACCAAAAATGATTCAAAATGTCAAATGGATCGTGCCTCATGTTGAATAACCACTTTTTAACCCCTCAGAGTGACCAAAATGGCCATTTTTACAGAGTTTTGCTTACTCAAAAGCTTCAATTTTGACCAATTTCAGGCGCATAAACGATTTTAAACACACTTATTTTAGTTGAAAAAGTCATAATTCACATCCAACAGTCATTTAGAGTCAAAAGATTACATGTTAAAATTTCATCCATATTGACCATTTTGGAATCGTTCGACAGGTCCGGAGTCATCATTTTTCATCAGAAAATGGATTTTTGGGACTGTACCAAAAATGATTCAAAATGTCAAATGGATCGTGCCTCATGTTGAATAACCACTTTTTAACCCCTCAGAGTGACCAAAATTGCCATTTTTACAGAGTTTTTGCTTATTCAAAAGCTTTAATTTTGACCAATTTCAGGCACATAAATGACTTTAAACACACTTATTTTAGTTGAAAAAGTCATAATTCACATCCAACAGTCATTTAGAGTCAAAAGATTAAATGTTAAAATTTCATCCATATTGACCATTTTGGGAACGTTCGACAGGTCCGGAGTCATCGTTTTTCACCAGAAAATGGATTTTTGGGATTGTACCAAAAATGATTCAAAATGTCAAATGGATCGTGCCTCATGTTGAATAACCACTTTTTAACCCCTCAGAGTGACCAAAATTGCCATTTTTACAGAGTTTTTGCTTATTCAAAAGCTTTAATTTTGACCAATTTCAGGCACATAAATGACTTTAAACACACTTATTTTAGTTGAAAAAGTCATAATTCACATCCAACAGTCATTTAGAGTCAAAAGATTAAATGTTAAAATTTCATCCATATTGACCATTTTGGGAACGTTCGACAGGTCCGGAGTCATCGTTTTTCACCAGAAAATGGATTTTTGGGACTGTACCAAAAATGATTCAAAATGTCAAATGGATCGTGCCTCATGTTGAATAACCACTTTTTAACCCCTCAGAGTGACCAACATTGCCATTTTTACAGAGTTTCGCTTACTCAAAAGCTTCAATTTTGACCAATTTCAGGCACAGAAATGACTTTAAACACACTTATTTTAGTCGAAAAGGTCATAATTCACATCCAACAGTCATTTGGAGTCAAAAGATTAAATGTTAAAATTTCACCCATATTGACCATTTTGGGAACGTTCGACAGGTCCGGAGTCATCGTTTTTCATCAGAAAATGGATTTTTGGGACTGTACCAAAAATGATTCAAAATGTCAATTGGATCGTGCCTCATGTTGAATAACCACTTTTTAACCCCTCAGAGTGACCAAAATGGCCATTTTTACAGAGTTTTGCTTACTCAAAAGCTTCAATTTTGACCAATTTCAGGCACATAAATGACTTTAAACACACTTATTTTAGTTGAAAAAGTCATAATTCACATCCAACAGTCATTTAGAGTCAAAAGATTAAATGTTAAAATTTCATCCATATTGACCATTTTGGAAAGGTTCGACAGGTCCGGAGTCATCGTTTTTCATCAGAAAATGAATTTTTGGGACTGTACCAAAAATGATTCAAAATGTCAAATGGATCGTGCCTCATGTTGAATAACCACTTTTTAACCCCTCAGAGTGACCAAAATGGCAATTTTTACAGAGTTTTGCTTACTCAAAAGCTTCAATTTTGACCAATTTCAGGCTCATAAATGACTTTAAACACACTTGATTTAGTTGAAAAAGTCATAATTCACATCCAACAGTCATTTAGAGTCAAAAGATTAAATGTTAAAATTTCATCCATATTGACCATTTTGGAAACGTTCGACAGGTCCGGAGTCATCGTTTTTCATCAGAAAATTGATTTTTGGGACTGTACTAAAAATTATTCAAAATGTCAAATGGATCGTGACTCATGTTGAATAACCACTTTTTAACCCCTCAGAGTGACCAAAATGGCCAATTTTACAGAGTTTTGCTTACTCAAAAGCTTCAATTTTGACCAATTTCAGGCACATAAATGACTTTAAACACACTTATTTTAGTTGAAAAAGTCATAATTCCCATCCAACAGTCATTTGGAGTCAAAAGATTAAATGTTAAAATTTCATCCATATTGACCATTTTGGGAACGTTCGACACGTCCGGAGTCATCGTTTTTCATCAGAAAATGGATTTTTGGGACCGTACCAAAAATGATTCAAAATGTCAAATGGATCGTGCCTCATGTTGAATAACCACTTTTTAACCCCTCAGAGTGACCAAAAGTGCCATTTTTACAGAGTTTTGCTTACTCAAAAGCTTTAATTTTGACCAATTTCAGGCGCATAAATGATTTTAAACACACTTATTTTAGTTGAAAAAGTCATAATTCACATCCAACAGTCATTTAGAGTCAAAAGATTACATGTTAAAATTTCATCCATATTGACCATTTTGGAAACGTTCGACAGGTCCGGAGTCATCGTTTTTCATCAGAAAATGGATTTTTGGGACTGTACCAAAAATGATTCAAAATGTCAAATGGATCGTGCCTCATGTTGAATAACCACTTTTTAACCCCTCAAAGTGACCAAAATTGCCATTTTTACAGAGTTTTTGCTTATTCAAAAGCTTTAATTTTGACCAATTTCAGGCACATAAATGACTTTAAACACACTTATTTTAGTTGAAAAAGTCATAATTCACATCCAACAGTCATTTAGAGTCTAAAGATTAAATGTTAAAATTTCATCCATATTGACCATTTTGGGAACGTTCGACAGGTCCGGAGTCATCATTTTTCATCAGAAAATGGATTTTTGGGACTGTACCAAAAATGATTCAAAATGTCAAATGGATCGTGCCTCATGTTGAATAATCACTTTTTAACCCCTCAGAGTGACCAAAATGGCCATTTTTACAGAGTTTTGCTTACTCAAAAGCTTCAATTTTGGCCAATTTCAGGCACATAAATGACTTTAAACACACTTATTTTAGTTGAAAAAGTCATAATTCCCACCCAACAGTCATTTGGAGTCAAAAGATTAAATGTTAAAATTTCATCCATATTGACCATTTTGGGAACGTTCGACAGGTCCGGAGTCATCGTTTTTCATCAGAAAATGGATTTTTGGGACTGTACCAAAAATGATTCAAAATGTCAAATGGATCGTGCCTCATGTTGAATAACCACTTTTTAACCCCTCAGAGTGACCAAAATTGCCATTTTTACAGAGTTTTTGCTTATTCAAAACTTTAATTTTGACCAATTTCAGGCACATAAATGACTTTAGACACACTTATTTTAGTTGAAAAAGTCATAATTCACATCCAACAGTCATTTAGAGTCAAAAGATTAAATGTTAACATTTCATCCATATTGACCATTTTGGGAACGTTCGACAGGTCCGGAGTCATCGTTTTTCATCAGAAAATGGATTTTTGGGACTGTACCAAAAATGATTCAAAATGTCAAATGGATCGTGCCTCATGTTGAATAACCACTTTTTAACCCCTCAGAGTGACCAACATTGCCATTTTTACAGAGTTTCGCTTACTCAAAAGCTTCAATTTTGACCAATTTCAGGCACAGAAATGACTTTAAACACACTTATTTTAGTCGAAAAGGTCATAATTCACATCCAACAGTCATTTGGAGTCAAAAGATTAAATGTTAAAATTTCACCCATATTGACCATTTTGGGAACGTTCGACAGGTCCGGAGTCATCGTTTTTCATCAGAAAATGGATTTTTGGGACTGTACCAAAAATGATTTAAAATGTCAATTGGATCGTGCCTCATGTTGAATAACCACTTTTTAACCCCTCAGAGTGACCAAAATGGCCATTTTTACAGAGTTTTGCTTACTCAAAAGCTTCAATTTTGACCAATTTCAGGCACATAAATGACTTTAAACACACTTGATTTAGTTGAAAAAGTCATAATTCACATCCAACAGTCATTTAGAGTCAAAAGATTAAATGTTAAAATTTCATCCATATTGACCATTTTGGAAACGTTCGACAGGTCCGGAGTCATCGTTTTTCACCAGAAAATGGATTTTTGGGACTGTACCAAAAATGATTCAAAATGTCAAATGGATCGTGCCTCATGTTGAATAACCACTTTTTAACCCCTCAGAGTGACCAACATTGCCATTTTTACAGAGTTTCGCTTACTCAAAAGCTTCAATTTTGACCATTTTCAGGCACAGAAATGACTTTAAACACACTTATTTTAGTCGAAAAGGTCATAATTCACATCCAACAGTCATTTGGAGTCTAAAGATTAAATGTTAAAATTTCATCCATATTGACCATTTTGGGAACGTTCGACAGGTCCGGAGTCATCGTTTTTCATCAGAAAATGGATTTTTGGGACTGTACCAAAAATGATTCAAAATGTCAAATGGATCGTGCCTCATGTTGAATAACCACTTTTTAACCCCTCGGAGTGACCAAAATGGCCATTTTTACAGAGTTTTGCTTACTCAAAAGCTTCAATTTTGACCAATTTCAGGCACATAAATGACTTTAAACACACTTATTTTAGTTGAAAAAGTCATAATTCCCATCCAACAGTCATTTGGAGTCAAAAGATTAAATGTTAAAATTTCATCCATATTGACCATTTTGGGAACGTTCGACACGTCCGGAGTCATCGTTTTTCATCAGAAAATGGATTTTTGGGACCGTACCAAAAATGATTCAAAATGTCAAATGGATCGTGCCTCATGTTGAATAACCACTTTTTAACCCCTCAGAGTGACCAAAAGTGCCATTTTTACAGAGTTTTGCTTACTCAAAAGCTTTAATTTTGACCAATTTCAGGCGCATAAATGATTTTAAACACACTTATTTTAGTTGAAAAAGTCATAATTCACATCCAACAGTCATTTAGAGTCAAAAGATTACATGTTAAAATTTCATCCATATTGACCATTTTGGAAACGTTCGACAGGTCCGGAGTCATCGTTTTTCATCAGAAAATGGATTTTTGGGACTGTACCAAAAATGATTCAAAATGTCAAATGGATCGTGCCTCATGTTGAATAACCACTTTTTAACCGCTCAAAGTGACCAAAATTGCCATTTTTACAGAGTTTTTGCTTATTCAAAAGCTTTAATTTTGACCAATTTCAGGCACATAAATGACTTTAAACACACTTATTTTAGTTGAAAAAGTCATAATTCACATCCAACAGTCATTTAGAGTCTAAAGATTAAATGTTAAAATTTCATCCATATTGACCATTTTGGGAACGTTCGACAGGTCCGGAGTCATCATTTTTCATCAGAAAATGGACTTTTGGGACTGTACCAAAAATGATTCAAAATGTCAAATGGATCGTGCCTCATGTTGAATAATCACTTTTTAACCCCTCAGAGTGACCAAAATGGCCATTTTTACAGAGTTTTGCTTACTCAAAAGCTTCAATTTTGGCCAATTTCAGGCACATAAATGACTTTAAACACACTTATTTTAGTTGAAAAAGTCATAATTCCCACCCAACAGTCATTTGGAGTCAAAAGATTAAATGTTAAAATTTCATCCATATTGACCATTTTGGGAACGTTCGACAGGTCCGGAGTCATCGTTTTTCATCAGAAAATGGATTTTTGGGACTGTACCAAAAATGATTCAAAATGTCAAATGGATCGTGCCTCATGTTGAATAACCACTTTTTAACCCCTCAGAGTGACCAAAATTGCCATTTATACAGAGTTTTTGCTTATTCAAAACTTTAATTTTGACCAATTTCAGGCACATAAATGACTTTAGACACACTTATTTTAGTTGAAAAAGTCATAATTCACATCCAACAGTCATTTAGAGTCAAAAGATTAAATGTTAACATTTCATCCATATTGACCATTTTGGGAACGTTCGACAGGTCCGGAGTCATCGTTTTTCATCAGAAAATGGATTTTTGGGACTGTACCAAAAATGATTCAAAATGTCAAATGGATCGTGCCTCATGTTGAATAACCACTTTTTAACCCCTCAGAGTGACCAACATTGCCATTTTTACAGAGTTTCGCTTACTCAAAAGCTTCAATTTTGACCAATTTCAGGCACAGAAATGACTTTAAACACACTTATTTTAGTCGAAAAGGTCATAATTCACATCCAACAGTCATTTGGAGTCAAAAGATTAAATGTTAAAATTTCACCCATATTGACCATTTTGGGAACGTTCAACAGGTCCGGAGTCATCGTTTTTCATCAGAAAATGGATTTTTGGGACTGTACCAAAAATGATTTAAAATGTCAATTGGATCGTGCCTCATGTTGAATAACCACTTTTTAACCCCTCAGAGTGACCAAAATGGCCATTTTTACAGAGTTTTGCTTACTCAAAAGCTTCAATTTTGACCAATTTCAGGCACATAAATGACTTTAAACACACTTATTTTAGTTGAAAAAGTCATAATTCACATCCAACAGTCATTTAGAGTCAAAAGATTAAATGTTAAAATTTCATCCATATTGACCATTTTGGAAACGTTCGACAGGTCCGGAGTCATCGTTTTTCATCAGAAAATGAATTTTTGGGACTGTACCAAAAATGATTCAAAATGTCAAATGGATCGTGCCTCATGTTGAATAACCACTTTTTAACCCCTCAGAGTGACCAAAATGGCCATTTTTACAGAGTTTTGCTTACTCAAAAGCTTCAATTGTGACCAATTTCAGGCACATAAATGACTTTAAACACACTTGATTTAGTTGAAAAAGTCATAATTCACATCCAACAGTCATTTAGAGTCAAAAGATTAAATGTTAAAATTTCATCCATATTGACCATTTTGGAAACGTTCGACAGGTCCGGAGTCATCGTTTTTCACCAGAAAATGGATTTTTGGGACTGTACCAAAAATGATTCAAAATGTCAAATGGATCGTGCCTCATGTTGAATAACCACTTTTTAACCCCTCAGAGTGACCAACATTGCCATTTTTACAGAGTTTCGCTTACTCAAAAGCTTCAATTTTGACCATTTTCAGGCACAGAAATGACTTTAAACACACTTATTTTAGTCGAAAAGGTCATAATTCACATCCAACAGTCATTTGGAGTCAAAAGATTAAATGTTAATATTTCATCCATATTGACCATTTTGGGAACGTTCAACAGGTCCGGAGTCATCGTTTTTCATCAGAAAATGGATTTTTGGGACTGTACCAAAAATGATTCAAAATGTCAATTGGTTCGTGCCTCATGTTGAATAACCACTTTTTAACCCCTCAGAGTGACCAAAATTGCCATTTTTACAGAGTTTTGCTTACTCAAAAGCTTCAATTTTGACCAATTTCAGGCACATAAATGACTTTAAACACACTTGATTTAGTTGAAAAAGTCATAATTCACATCCAACAGTCATTTAGAGTCAAAAGATTAAATGTTAAAATTTCATCCATATTGACCATTTTGGAAACGTTCGACAGGTCCGGAGTCATCGTTTTTCATCAGAAAATGGATTTTTGGGACTGTACCAAAAATGATTCAAAATGTCAAATGGATCGTGCCTCATGTTGAATAACCACTTTTTAACCCCTCAAAGTGACCAAAATTGCCATTTTTACAGAGTTTTTGCTTATTCAAAAGCTTTAATTTTGACCAATTTCAGGCACATAAATGACTTTAAACACACTTATTTTAGTTGAAAAAGTCATAATTCACATCCAACAGTCATTTAGAGTCTAAAGATTAAATGTTAAAATTTCATCCATATTGACCATTTTGGGAACGTTTGACAGGTCCGGAGTCATCATTTTTCATCAGAAAATGGATTTTTGGGACTGTACCAAAAATGATTCAAAATGTCAAATGGATCGTGCCTCATGTTGAATAATCACTTTTTAACCCCTCAGAGTGACCAAAATGGCCATTTTTACAGAGTTTTGCTTACTCAAAAGCTTCAATTTTGGCCAATTTCAGGCACATAAATGACTTTAAACACACTTATTTTAGTTGAAAAAGTCATAATTCCCACCCAACAGTCATTTGGAGTCAAAAGATTAAATGTTAAAATTTCATCCATATTGACCATTTTGGGAACGTTCGACAGGTCCGGAGTCATCGTTTTTCATCAGAAAATGGATTTTTGGGACTGTACCAAAAATGATTCAAAATGTCAAATGGATCGTGCCTCATGTTGAATAACCACTTTTAACCCCTCAGAGTGACCAAAATTGCCATTTATACAGAGTTTTTGCTTATTCAAAACTTTAATTTTGACCAATTTCAGGCACATGAATGACTTTAGACACACTTATTTTAGTTGAAAAAGTCATAATTCACATCCAACAGTCATTTAGAGTCAAAAGATTAAATGTTAACATTTCATCCATATTGACCATTTTGGGAACGTTCGACAGGTCCGGAGTCATCGTTTTTCATCAGAAAATGGATTTTTGGGACTGTACCAAAAATGATTCAAAATGTCAAATGGATCGTGCCTCATGTTGAATAACCACTTTTTAACCCCTCAGAGTGACCAACATTGCCATTTTTACAGAGTTTCGCTTACTCAAAAGCTTCAATTTTGACCAATTTCAGGCACAGAAATGACTTTAAACACACTTATTTTAGTCGAAAAGGTCATAATTCACATCCAACAGTCATTTGGAGTCAAAAGATTAAATGTTAAAATTTCACCCATATTGACCATTTTGGGAACGTTCAACAGGTCCGGAGTCATCGTTTTTCATCAGAAAATGGATTTTTGGGACTGTACCAAAAATGATTTAAAATGTCAATTGGATCGTGCCTCATGTTGAATAACCACTTTTTAACCCCTCAGAGTGACCAAAATGGCCATTTTTACAGAGTTTTGCTTACTCAAAAGCTTCAATTTTGACCAATTTCAGGCACATAAATGACTTTAAACACACTTATTTTAGTTGAAAAAGTCATAATTCACATCCAACAGTCATTTAGAGTCAAAAGATTAAATGTTAAAATTTCATCCATATTGACCATTTTGGAAACGTTCAAAAGGTCCGGAGTCATCGTTTTTCATCAGAAAATTGATTTTTGGGACTGTACAAAAAATGATTTAAAATTTCAAATGGATCGTGCCTCATGTTGAATAACCACTTTTTAACCCCTCAGAGTGACCAAAATTGCCATTTTTACAGAGTTTTTGCTTATTCAAAAGCTTTAATTTTGACCAATTTCAGGCACATAAATGACTTTAAACACACTTATTTTAGTTGAAAAAGTCATAATTCACATCCAACAGTCATTTAGAGTCAAAAGATTAAATGTTAAAATTTCATCCATATTGACCATTTTGGAATCGTTCGACAGGTCCGGAGTCATCGTTTTTCATCAGAAAATTGATTTTTGGGACTGTACAAAAAATGATTCAAAATGTCAAATGGATCGTGCCTCATGTTGAATAACCACTTTTTAACCCCTCAGAGTGACCAAAATGGCCATTTTTACAGAGTTTTGCTTACTCAAAAGCTTCAATTTTGACCAATTTCAGGCACATAAATGACTTTAAACACACTTATTTTAGTTGAAAAAGTCATAATTCCCATCCAACAGTCATTTGGAGTCAAAAGATTAAATGTTAAAATTTCATCCATATTGACCATTTTGGGAACGTTCGACAGGTCCGGAGTCATCGTTTTTCATCAGAAAATGGATTTTTGGGACTGTACCAAAAATGATTCAAAATGTCAAATGGATCGTGCCTCATGTTGAATAACCACTTTTTAACCCCTCAGAGTGACCAAAATTGCCATTTTTACAGAGTTTTTGCTTATTCAAAAGCTTTAATTTTGACCAATTTCAGGCACATAAATGACTTTAGACACACTTATTTTAGTTGAAAAAGTCATAATTCACATCCAACAGTCATTTAGAGTCAAAAGATTAAATGTTAACATTTCATCCATATTGACCATTTTGGGAACGTTCGACAGGTCCGGAGTCATCGTTTTTCATCAGAAAA
The DNA here is from genome assembly GCF_964263255.1 of Lissotriton vulgaris. Taxonomy (NCBI): domain Eukaryota; kingdom Metazoa; phylum Chordata; class Amphibia; order Caudata; family Salamandridae; genus Lissotriton; species Lissotriton vulgaris. The sequence goes on from NW_028255638.1 coordinate 19,507, forward strand.
TGGATTTTTGGGACTGTACCAAAAATGATTCAAAATGTCAAATGGATCGTGCCTCATGTTGAATAACCACTTTTTAACCCCTCAGAGTGACCAAAATGGCCATTTTTACAGAGTTTTGCTTACTCAAAAGCTTCAATTGTGACCAATTTCAGGCACATAAATGACTTTAAACACACTTGATTTAGTTGAAAAAGTCATAATTCACATCCAACAGTCATTTAGAGTCAAAAGATTAAATGTTAAAATTTCATCCATATTGACCATTTTGGAAACGTTCGACAGGTCCGGAGTCATCGTTTTTCATCAGAAAATGGATTTTTGGGACTGTACCAAAAATGATTCAAAATGTCAATTGGATCGTGCCTCATGTTGAATAACCACTTTTTAACCCCTCAGAGTGACCAAAATGGCCATTTTTACAGAGTTTTGCTTACTCAAAAGCTTCAATTTTGACCAATTTCAGGCACATAAATGACTTTAAACACACTTATTTTAGTTGAAAAAGTCATAATTCACATCCAACAGTCATTTAGAGTCAAAAGAATAAATGTTAAAATTTCATCCATATTGACCATTTTGGAAACGTTCGACAGGTCCGGAGTCATCGTTTTTCATCAGAAAATGGATTTTTGGGACTGTACCAAAAATGATTCAAAATGTCAAATGGATCGTGCCTCATGTTGAATAACCACTTTTTAACCCCTCAGAGTGACCAAAATGGCCATTTTTACAGAGTTTTGCTTACTCAAAAGCTTCAATTTTGACCAATTGCAGGCACATAAATGACTTTAAACACACTTATTTTAGTTGAAAAAGTCATAATTCCCATCTAACAGTCATTTGGAGTCAAAAGATTAAATGTTAAAATTTCATCCATATTGACCATTTTGGAAACGTTCGACAGGTCCGGAGTCATCGTTTTTCATCAGAAAATGGATTTTTGGGACTGTACCAAAAATGATTCAAAATGTCAAATGGATCGTGCCTCATGTTGAATAACCACTTTTTAACCCCTCAGAGTGACCAAAATGGCCATTTTTACAGAGTTTTGCTTACTCAAAAGCTTCAATTTTGACCAATTGCAGGCACATAAATGACTTTAAACACACTTATTTTAGTTGAAAAAGTCATAATTCCCATCTAACAGTCATTTGGAGTCAAAAGATTAAATGTTAAAATTTCATCCATATTGACCATTTTGGGAACGTTCGACAGGTCCGGAGTCATCGTTTTTCATCAGAAAATGGATTTTTGGGACTGTACCAAAAATGATTCAAAATGTCAAATGGATCGTGCCTCATGTTGAATACCCACTTTTTAACCCCTCAGAGTGACCAAAATGGCCATTTTTACAGAGTTTTGCTTACTCAAAAGCTTCAATTTTGACCAATTGCAGGCACATAAATGACTTTAAACACACTTATTTTAGTTGAAAAAGTCATAATTCCCATCCAACAGTCATTTGGAGTCAAAAGATTAAATGTTAAAATTTCATCCATATTGACCATTTTGGAAACGTTCGACTGGTCCGGAGTCATCGTTTTTCATCAGAAAATTGATTTTTGGGACTGTACTAAAAATGATTCAAAATGTCAAATGGATCGTGCCTCATGTTGAATAACCACTTTTTAACCCCTCAGAGTGACCAAAATTGCCATTTATACAGAGTTTTTGCTTATTCAAAACTTTAATTTTGACCAATTTCAGGCACATAAATGACTTTAGACACACTTATTTTAGTTGAAAAAGTCATAATTCACATCCAACAGTCATTTAGAGTCAAAAGATTAAATGTTAACATTTCATCCATATTGACCATTTTGGGAACGTTCGACAGGTCCGGAGTCATCGTTTTTCATCAGAAAATGGATTTTTGGGACTGTACCAAAAATGATTCAAAATGTCAAATGGATCGTGCCTCATGTTGAATAACCACTTTTTAACCCCTCAGAGTGACCAACATTGCCATTTTTACAGAGTTTCGCTTACTCAAAAGCTTCAATTTTGACCAATTTCAGGCACAGAAATGACTTTAAACACACTTATTTTAGTCGAAAAGGTCATAATTCACATCCAAAAGTCATTTGGAGTCAAAAGATTAAATGTTAAAATTTCACCCATATTGACCATTTTGGGAACGTTCAACAGGTCCGGAGTCATCGTTTTTCATCAGAAAATGGATTTTTGGGACTGTACCAAAAATGATTTAAAATGTCAATTGGATCGTGCCTCATGTTGAATAACCACTTTTTAACCCCTCAGAGTGACCAAAATGGCCATTTTTACAGAGTTTTGCTTACTCAAAAGCTTCAATTTTGACCAATTTCAGGCACATAAATGACTTTAAACACACTTATTTTAGTTGAAAAAGTCATAATTCACATCCAACAGTCATTTAGAGTCAAAAGATTAAATGTTAAAATTTCATCCATATTGACCATTTTGGAAACGTTCGACAGGTCCGGAGTCATCGTTTTTCATCAGAAAATGAATTTTTGGGACTGTACCAAAAATGATTCAAAATGTCAAATGGATCGTGCCTCATGTTGAATAACCACTTTTTAACCCCTCAGAGTGACCAAAATGGCCATTTTTACAGAGTTTTGCTTACTCAAAAGCTTCAATTGTGACCAATTTCAGGCACATAAATGACTTTAAACACACTTGATTTAGTTGAAAAAGTCATAATTCACATCCAACAGTCATTTAGAGTCAAAAGATTAAATGTTAAAATTTCATCCATATTGACCATTTTGGAAACGTTCGACAGGTCCGGAGTCATCGTTTTTCACCAGAAAATGGATTTTTGGGACTGTACCAAAAATGATTCAAAATGTCAAATGGATCGTGCCTCATGTTGAATAACCACTTTTTAACCCCTCAGAGTGACCAACATTGCCATTTTTACAGAGTTTCGCTTACTCAAAAGCTTCAATTTTGACCATTTTCAGGCACAGAAATGACTTTAAACACACTTATTTTAGTCGAAAAGGTCATAATTCACATCCAACAGTCATTTGGAGTCAAAAGATTAAATGTTAATATTTCATCCATATTGACCATTTTGGGAACGTTCAACAGGTCCGGAGTCATCGTTTTTCATCAGAAAATGGATTTTTGGGACTGTACCAAAAATGATTCAAAATGTCAATTGGTTCGTGCCTCATGTTGAATAACCACTTTTTAACCCCTCAGAGTGACCAAAATGGCCATTTTTACAGAGTTTTGCTTTTTCAAAAGCTTCAATTTTGACCAATTTCAGGCACATAAATGACTTTAAACACACTTATTTTAGTTGAAAAAGTCATAATTCACATCCAACAGTCATTTAGAGTCAAAAGATTAAATGTTAAAATTTCATCCATATTGACCATTTTGGAAACGTTCAAAAGGTCCGGAGTCATCGTTTTTCATCAGAAAATTGATTTTTGGGACTGTACAAAAAATGATTTAAAATTTCAAATGGATCGTGCCTCATGTTGAATAACCACTTTTTAACCCCTCAGAGTGACCAACATTGCCATTTTTACAGAGTTTTGCTTACTCAAAAGCTTCAATTTTGACCAATTTCAGGCACATAAATGACTTTAAACACACTTATTTTAGTTGAAAAAGTCATAATTCCCATCCAACAGTCATTTGGAGTCAAAAGATTAAATGTTAAAATTTCATCCATATTGACCATTTTGGGAACGTTCGACAGGTCCGGAGTCATCGTTTTTCATCAGAAAATGGATTTTTGGGACTGTACCAAAAATGATTCAAAATGTCAAATGGATCGTGCCTCATGTTGAATAACCACTTTTTAACCCCTCAGAGTGACCAAAATTGCCATTTTTACAGAGTTTTTGCTTATTCAAAAGCTTTAATTTTGACCAATTTCAGGCACATAAATGACTTTAAACACACTTATTTTAGTTGAAAAAGTCATAATTCACATCCAACAGTCATTTGGAGTCAAAAGATTACATGTTAAAATTTCATCCATATTGACCATTTTGGAAACGTTCGACAGGTCCGGAGTCATCGTTTTTCATCAGAAAATGGATTTTTGGGACTGTACCAAAAATGATTCAAAATGTCAAATAGATCGTGCCTCATGTTGAATAACCACTTTTTAACCCCTCAAAGTGACCAAAATTGCCATTTTACAGAGTTTTTGCTTATTCAAAAGCTTTAATTTTGACCAATTTCAGGCACATAAATGACTTTAAACACACTTATTTTAGTTGAAAAAGTCATAATTCACATCCAACAGTCATTTAGAGTCTAAAGATTAAATGTTAAAATTTCATCCATATTGACCATTTTGGGAACGTTCGACAGGTCCGGAGTCATCATTTTTCATCAGAAAATGGATTTTTGGGACTGTACCAAAAATGATTCAAAATGTCAAATGGATCGTGCCTCATGTTGAATAATCACTTTTTAACCCCTCAGAGTGACCAAAATGGCCATTTTTACAGAGTTTTGCTTACTCAAAAGCTTCAATTTTGACCAATTTCAGGCACATAAATGACTTTAAACACTCTTATTTTAGTTGAAAAAGTCATAATTCCCACCCAACAGTCATTTGGAGTCAAAAGATTAAATGTTAAAATTTCATCCATATTGACCATTTTGGGAACGTTCGACAGGTCCGGAGTCATTGTTTTTCATCAGAAAATGGATTTTTGGGACTGTACCAAAAATGATTCAAAATGTCAAATGGATCGTGCCTCATGTTGAATAACCACTTTTTAACCCCTCAGAGTGACCAAAATTGCCATTTTTACAGAGTTTTTGCTTATTCAAAAGCTTTAATTTTGACCAATTTCAGGCACATAAATGACTTTAGACACACTTATTTTAGTTGAAAAAGTCATAATTCACATCCAACAGTCATTTAGAGTCAAAAGATTAAATGTTAACATTTCATCCATATTGACCATTTTGGGAACGTTCGACAGGTCCGGAGTCATCGTTTTTCATCAGAAAATGGATTTTTGGGACTGTACCAAAAATGATTCAAAATGTCAAATGGATCGTGCCTCATGTTGAATAACCACTTTTTAACCCCTCAGAGTGACCAAAATGGCCATTTTTACAGAGTTTTGCTTACTCAAAAGCTTCAATTGTGACCAATTTCAGGCACATAAATGACTTTAAACACACTTGATTTAGTTGAAAAAGTCATAATTCACATCCAACAGTCATTTAGAGTCAAAAGATTAAATGTTAAAATTTCATCCATTTTGACCATTTTGGAAACGTTCGACAGGTCCGGAGTCATCGTTTTTCATCAGAAAATGGATTTTTGGGACTGTACCAAAAATGATTCAAAATGTCAATTGGATCGTGCCTCATGTTGAATAACCACTTTTTAACCCCTCAGAGTGACCAAAATGGCCATTTTTACAGAGTTTTGCTTACTCAAAAGCTTCAATTTTGACCAATTTCAGGCACATAAATGACTTTAAACACACTTATTTTAGTTGAAAAAGTCATAATTCACATCCAACAGTCATTTAGAGTCAAAAGAATAAATGTTAAAATTTCATCCATATTGACCATTTTGGAAACGTTCGACAGGTCCGGAGTCATCGTTTTTCATCAGAAAATGGATTTTTGGGACTGTACCAAAAATGATTCAAAATGTCAAATGGATCGTGCCTCATGTTGAATAACCACTTTTTAACCCCTCAGAGTGACCAAAATGGCCATTTTTACAGAGTTTTGCTTACTCAAAAGCTTCAATTTTGACCAATTGCAGGCACATAAATGACTTTAAACACACTTATTTTAGTTGAAAAAGTCATAATTCCCATCTAACAGTCATTTGGAGTCAAAAGATTAAATGTTAAAATTTCATCCATATTGACCATTTTGGGAACGTTCGACAGGTCCGGAGTCATCGTTTTTCATCAGAAAATGGATTTTTGGGACTGTACCAAAAATGATTCAAAATGTCAAATGGATCGTGCCTCATGTTGAATACCCACTTTTTAACCCCTCAGAGTGACCAAAATGGCCATTTTTACAGAGTTTTGCTTACTCAAAAGCTTCAATTTTGACCAATTGCAGGCACATAAATGACTTTAAACACACTTATTTTAGTTGAAAAAGTCATAATTCCCATCCAACAGTCATTTGGAGTCAAAAGATTAAATGTTAAAATTTCATCCATATTGACCATTTTGGAAACGTTCGACTGGTCCGGAGTCATCGTTTTTCATCAGAAAATTGATTTTTGGGACTGTACTAAAAATGATTCAAAATGTCAAATGGATCGTGCCTCATGTTGAATAACCACTTTTTAACCCCTCAGAGTGACCAAAATTGCCATTTTTACAGAGTTTTTGCTTATTCAAAAGCTATAATTTTGACCAATTTCAGGCACATAAATGACTTTAAACACACTTATTTTAGTTGAAAAAGTCATAATTCACATCCAACAGTCATTTAGAGTCTAAAGATTAAATGTTAAAATTTCATCCATATTGACCATTTTGGGAACGTTCGACAGGTCCGGAGTCATCGTTTTTCATCAGAAAATGGATTTTTGGGACTGTACCAAAAATGATTCAAAATGTCAAATGGATCGTGCCTCATGTTGAATAACCACTTTTTAACCCCTCAGAGTGACCAAAATTGCCATTTTTACAGAGTTTTTGCTTATTCAAAAGCTATAATTTTGACCAATTTCAGGCACATAAATGACTTTAAACACACTTATTTTAGTTGAAAAAGTCATAATTCCCATCCAACAGTCATTTGGAGTCAAAAGATTACATGTTAAAATTTCATCCATATTGACCATTTTGGAAACGTTCGACAGGTCCGGAGTCATCGTTTTTCATCAGAAAATGGATTTTTAGGACTGTACCAAAAATGATTCAAAATGTCAAATAGATCGTGCCTCATGTTGAATAACCACTTTTTAACCCCTCAAAGTGACCAAAATTGCCATTTTACAGAGTTTTTGCTTATTCAAAAGCTTTAATTTTGACCAATTTCAGGCACATAAATGACTTTAAACACACTTATTTTAGTTGAAAAAGTCATAATTCACATCCAACAGTCATTTAGAGTCTAAAGATTAAATGTTAAAATTTCATCCATATTGACCATTTTGGAAACGTTCGACAGGTCCGGAGTCATCGTTTTTCATCAGAAAATGGATTTTTGGGACTGTACCAAAAATGATTCAAAATGTCAAATGGATCGTGCCTCATGTTGAATAATCACTTTTTAACCCCTCAGAGTGACCAAAATGGCCATTTTTACAGAGTTTTGCTTACTCAAAAGCTTTAATTTTGACCAATTTCAGGCACATAAATGACTTTAAACACACTTATTTTAGTTGAAAAAGTCATAATTCCCACCCAACAGTCATTTAGAGTCTAAAGATTAAATGTTAAAATTTCATCCATATTGACCATTTTGGGAACGTTCGACAGGTCCGGAGTCATCGTTTTTCATCAGAAAATGGATTTTTGGGACTGTACCAAAAATGATTCAAAATGTCAAATGGATCGTGCCTCATGTTGAATAACCACTTTTTAACCCCTCAGAGTGACCAAAATGGCCATTTTTACAGAGTTTTGCTTACTCAAAAGCTTCAATTTTGACCAATTTCAGGCGCATAAACGATTTTAAACACACTTATTTTAGTTGAAAAAGTCATAATTCACATCCAACAGTCATTTAGAGTCAAAAGATTAAATGTTAACATTTCATCCATATTGACCATTTTGGGAACGTTCGACAGGTCCGGAGTCATCGTTTTTCATCAGAAAATGGATTTTTGGGACTGTACCAAAAATGATTCAAAATGTCAAATGGATCGTGCCTCATGTTGAATAACCACTTTTTAACCCCTCAGAGTGACCAAAATGGCCATTTTTACAGAGTTTTGCTTACTCAAAAGCTTCAATTTTGAGCAATTTCAGGCACATAAATGACTTTAAACACACTTATTTTAGTTGAAAAAGTCATAATTCCCACCCAACAGTCATTTAGAGTCTAAAGATTAAATGTTAAAATTTCATCCATATTGACCATTTTGGGAACGTTCGACAGGTCCGGAGTCATCGTTTTTCATCAGAAAATGGATTTTTGGGACTGTACCAAAAATGATTCAAAATGTCAAATGGATCGTGCCTCATGTTGAATAACCACTTTTTAACCTCTCAGAGTGACCAAAATGGCCATTTTTACAGAGTTTTGCTTACTCAAAAGCTTCAATTTTGACCAATTTCAGGCGCATAAACGATTTTAAACACACTTATTTTAGTTGAAAAAGTCATAATTCACATCCAACATTCATTTAGAGTCAAAAGATTAAATGTTAACATTTCATCCATATTGACCATTTTGGGAACGTTCGACAGGTCCGGAGTCATCGTTTTTCATCAGAAAATGGATTTTTGGGACTGTACCAAAAATGATTCAAAATGTCAAATGGATCGTGCCTCATGTTGAATAACCACTTTTTAACCCCTCAGAGTGACCAAAATGGCCATTTTTACAGAGTTTTGCTTACTCAAAAGCTTCAATTTTGAGCAATTTCAGGCACATAAATGACTTTAAACACACTTATTTTAGTTGAAAAAGTCATAATTCACATCCAACAGTCATTTAGAGTCAAAAGATTAAATGTTAAAATTTCATCCATATTGACCATTTTGGAAACGTTCGACAGGTCCGGAGTCATCGTTTTTCATCAGAAAATGAATTTTTGGGACTGTACCAAAAATGATTCAAAATGTCAAATGGATCGTGCCTCATGTTGAATAACCACTTTTTAACCCCTCAGAGTGACCAAAATGGCCATTTTTACAGAGTTTTGCTTACTCAAAAGCTTCAATTGTGACCAATTTCAGGCACATAAATGACTTTAAACACACTTGATTTAGTTGAAAAAGTCATAATTCACATCCAACAGTCATTTAGAGTCAAAAGATTAAATGTTAAATTTTCATCCATATTGACCATTTTGGAAACGTTCGACAGGTCCGGAGTCATCGTTTTTCATCAGAAAATGGATTTTTGGGACTGTACCAAAAATGATTCAAAATGTCAATTGGATCGTGCCTCATGTTGAATAACCACTTTTTAACCCCTCAGAGTGACCAAAATGGCCATTTTTACAGAGTTTTCCTTACTCAAAAGCTTCAATTTTGACCAATTTCAGGCACATAAATGACTTTAAACACACTTATTTTAGATGAAAAAGTCATAATTCACATCCAACAGTCATTTAGAGTCAAAAGATTAAATGTTAAAATTTCATCCATATTGACCATTTTGGAAACGTTCGACAGGTCCGGAGTCATCGTTTTTCATCAGAAAATGAATTTTTGGGACTGTACCAAAAATGATTCAAAATGTCAAATGGATCGTGCCTCATGTTGAATAACCACTTTTTAACCCCTCAGAGTGACCAAAATGGCCATTTTTACAGAGTTTTGCTTACTCAAAAGCTTCAATTTTGACCAATTTCAGGCGCATAAACGATTTTAAACACACTTATTTTAGTTGAAAAAGTCATAATTCACATCCAACAGTCATTTAGAGTCAAAAGATTACATGTTAAAATTTCATCCATATTGACCATTTTGGAATCGTTCGACAGGTCCGGAGTCATCATTTTTCATCAGAAAATGGATTTTTGGGACTGTACCAAAAATGATTCAAAATGTCAAATGGATCGTGCCTCATGTTGAATAACCACTTTTTAACCCCTCAGAGTGACCAAAATTGCCATTTTTACAGAGTTTTTGCTTATTCAAAAGCTTTAATTTTGACCAATTTCAGGCACATAAATGACTTTAAACACACTTATTTTAGTTGAAAAAGTCATAATTCACATCCAACAGTCATTTAGAGTCAAAAGATTAAATGTTAAAATTTCATCCATATTGACCATTTTGGGAACGTTCGACAGGTCCGGAGTCATCGTTTTTCACCAGAAAATGGATTTTTGGGATTGTACCAAAAATGATTCAAAATGTCAAATGGATCGTGCCTCATGTTGAATAACCACTTTTTAACCCCTCAGAGTGACCAAAATTGCCATTTTTACAGAGTTTTTGCTTATTCAAAAGCTTTAATTTTGACCAATTTCAGGCACATAAATGACTTTAAACACACTTATTTTAGTTGAAAAAGTCATAATTCACATCCAACAGTCATTTAGAGTCAAAAGATTAAATGTTAAAATTTCATCCATATTGACCATTTTGGGAACGTTCGACAGGTCCGGAGTCATCGTTTTTCACCAGAAAATGGATTTTTGGGACTGTACCAAAAATGATTCAAAATGTCAAATGGATCGTGCCTCATGTTGAATAACCACTTTTTAACCCCTCAGAGTGACCAACATTGCCATTTTTACAGAGTTTCGCTTACTCAAAAGCTTCAATTTTGACCAATTTCAGGCACAGAAATGACTTTAAACACACTTATTTTAGTCGAAAAGGTCATAATTCACATCCAACAGTCATTTGGAGTCAAAAGATTAAATGTTAAAATTTCACCCATATTGACCATTTTGGGAACGTTCGACAGGTCCGGAGTCATCGTTTTTCATCAGAAAATGGATTTTTGGGACTGTACCAAAAATGATTCAAAATGTCAATTGGATCGTGCCTCATGTTGAATAACCACTTTTTAACCCCTCAGAGTGACCAAAATGGCCATTTTTACAGAGTTTTGCTTACTCAAAAGCTTCAATTTTGACCAATTTCAGGCACATAAATGACTTTAAACACACTTATTTTAGTTGAAAAAGTCATAATTCACATCCAACAGTCATTTAGAGTCAAAAGATTAAATGTTAAAATTTCATCCATATTGACCATTTTGGAAAGGTTCGACAGGTCCGGAGTCATCGTTTTTCATCAGAAAATGAATTTTTGGGACTGTACCAAAAATGATTCAAAATGTCAAATGGATCGTGCCTCATGTTGAATAACCACTTTTTAACCCCTCAGAGTGACCAAAATGGCAATTTTTACAGAGTTTTGCTTACTCAAAAGCTTCAATTTTGACCAATTTCAGGCTCATAAATGACTTTAAACACACTTGATTTAGTTGAAAAAGTCATAATTCACATCCAACAGTCATTTAGAGTCAAAAGATTAAATGTTAAAATTTCATCCATATTGACCATTTTGGAAACGTTCGACAGGTCCGGAGTCATCGTTTTTCATCAGAAAATTGATTTTTGGGACTGTACTAAAAATTATTCAAAATGTCAAATGGATCGTGACTCATGTTGAATAACCACTTTTTAACCCCTCAGAGTGACCAAAATGGCCAATTTTACAGAGTTTTGCTTACTCAAAAGCTTCAATTTTGACCAATTTCAGGCACATAAATGACTTTAAACACACTTATTTTAGTTGAAAAAGTCATAATTCCCATCCAACAGTCATTTGGAGTCAAAAGATTAAATGTTAAAATTTCATCCATATTGACCATTTTGGGAACGTTCGACACGTCCGGAGTCATCGTTTTTCATCAGAAAATGGATTTTTGGGACCGTACCAAAAATGATTCAAAATGTCAAATGGATCGTGCCTCATGTTGAATAACCACTTTTTAACCCCTCAGAGTGACCAAAAGTGCCATTTTTACAGAGTTTTGCTTACTCAAAAGCTTTAATTTTGACCAATTTCAGGCGCATAAATGATTTTAAACACACTTATTTTAGTTGAAAAAGTCATAATTCACATCCAACAGTCATTTAGAGTCAAAAGATTACATGTTAAAATTTCATCCATATTGACCATTTTGGAAACGTTCGACAGGTCCGGAGTCATCGTTTTTCATCAGAAAATGGATTTTTGGGACTGTACCAAAAATGATTCAAAATGTCAAATGGATCGTGCCTCATGTTGAATAACCACTTTTTAACCCCTCAAAGTGACCAAAATTGCCATTTTTACAGAGTTTTTGCTTATTCAAAAGCTTTAATTTTGACCAATTTCAGGCACATAAATGACTTTAAACACACTTATTTTAGTTGAAAAAGTCATAATTCACATCCAACAGTCATTTAGAGTCTAAAGATTAAATGTTAAAATTTCATCCATATTGACCATTTTGGGAACGTTCGACAGGTCCGGAGTCATCATTTTTCATCAGAAAATGGATTTTTGGGACTGTACCAAAAATGATTCAAAATGTCAAATGGATCGTGCCTCATGTTGAATAATCACTTTTTAACCCCTCAGAGTGACCAAAATGGCCATTTTTACAGAGTTTTGCTTACTCAAAAGCTTCAATTTTGGCCAATTTCAGGCACATAAATGACTTTAAACACACTTATTTTAGTTGAAAAAGTCATAATTCCCACCCAACAGTCATTTGGAGTCAAAAGATTAAATGTTAAAATTTCATCCATATTGACCATTTTGGGAACGTTCGACAGGTCCGGAGTCATCGTTTTTCATCAGAAAATGGATTTTTGGGACTGTACCAAAAATGATTCAAAATGTCAAATGGATCGTGCCTCATGTTGAATAACCACTTTTTAACCCCTCAGAGTGACCAAAATTGCCATTTTTACAGAGTTTTTGCTTATTCAAAACTTTAATTTTGACCAATTTCAGGCACATAAATGACTTTAGACACACTTATTTTAGTTGAAAAAGTCATAATTCACATCCAACAGTCATTTAGAGTCAAAAGATTAAATGTTAACATTTCATCCATATTGACCATTTTGGGAACGTTCGACAGGTCCGGAGTCATCGTTTTTCATCAGAAAATGGATTTTTGGGACTGTACCAAAAATGATTCAAAATGTCAAATGGATCGTGCCTCATGTTGAATAACCACTTTTTAACCCCTCAGAGTGACCAACATTGCCATTTTTACAGAGTTTCGCTTACTCAAAAGCTTCAATTTTGACCAATTTCAGGCACAGAAATGACTTTAAACACACTTATTTTAGTCGAAAAGGTCATAATTCACATCCAACAGTCATTTGGAGTCAAAAGATTAAATGTTAAAATTTCACCCATATTGACCATTTTGGGAACGTTCGACAGGTCCGGAGTCATCGTTTTTCATCAGAAAATGGATTTTTGGGACTGTACCAAAAATGATTTAAAATGTCAATTGGATCGTGCCTCATGTTGAATAACCACTTTTTAACCCCTCAGAGTGACCAAAATGGCCATTTTTACAGAGTTTTGCTTACTCAAAAGCTTCAATTTTGACCAATTTCAGGCACATAAATGACTTTAAACACACTTGATTTAGTTGAAAAAGTCATAATTCACATCCAACAGTCATTTAGAGTCAAAAGATTAAATGTTAAAATTTCATCCATATTGACCATTTTGGAAACGTTCGACAGGTCCGGAGTCATCGTTTTTCACCAGAAAATGGATTTTTGGGACTGTACCAAAAATGATTCAAAATGTCAAATGGATCGTGCCTCATGTTGAATAACCACTTTTTAACCCCTCAGAGTGACCAACATTGCCATTTTTACAGAGTTTCGCTTACTCAAAAGCTTCAATTTTGACCATTTTCAGGCACAGAAATGACTTTAAACACACTTATTTTAGTCGAAAAGGTCATAATTCACATCCAACAGTCATTTGGAGTCTAAAGATTAAATGTTAAAATTTCATCCATATTGACCATTTTGGGAACGTTCGACAGGTCCGGAGTCATCGTTTTTCATCAGAAAATGGATTTTTGGGACTGTACCAAAAATGATTCAAAATGTCAAATGGATCGTGCCTCATGTTGAATAACCACTTTTTAACCCCTCGGAGTGACCAAAATGGCCATTTTTACAGAGTTTTGCTTACTCAAAAGCTTCAATTTTGACCAATTTCAGGCACATAAATGACTTTAAACACACTTATTTTAGTTGAAAAAGTCATAATTCCCATCCAACAGTCATTTGGAGTCAAAAGATTAAATGTTAAAATTTCATCCATATTGACCATTTTGGGAACGTTCGACACGTCCGGAGTCATCGTTTTTCATCAGAAAATGGATTTTTGGGACCGTACCAAAAATGATTCAAAATGTCAAATGGATCGTGCCTCATGTTGAATAACCACTTTTTAACCCCTCAGAGTGACCAAAAGTGCCATTTTTACAGAGTTTTGCTTACTCAAAAGCTTTAATTTTGACCAATTTCAGGCGCATAAATGATTTTAAACACACTTATTTTAGTTGAAAAAGTCATAATTCACATCCAACAGTCATTTAGAGTCAAAAGATTACATGTTAAAATTTCATCCATATTGACCATTTTGGAAACGTTCGACAGGTCCGGAGTCATCGTTTTTCATCAGAAAATGGATTTTTGGGACTGTACCAAAAATGATTCAAAATGTCAAATGGATCGTGCCTCATGTTGAATAACCACTTTTTAACCGCTCAAAGTGACCAAAATTGCCATTTTTACAGAGTTTTTGCTTATTCAAAAGCTTTAATTTTGACCAATTTCAGGCACATAAATGACTTTAAACACACTTATTTTAGTTGAAAAAGTCATAATTCACATCCAACAGTCATTTAGAGTCTAAAGATTAAATGTTAAAATTTCATCCATATTGACCATTTTGGGAACGTTCGACAGGTCCGGAGTCATCATTTTTCATCAGAAAATGGACTTTTGGGACTGTACCAAAAATGATTCAAAATGTCAAATGGATCGTGCCTCATGTTGAATAATCACTTTTTAACCCCTCAGAGTGACCAAAATGGCCATTTTTACAGAGTTTTGCTTACTCAAAAGCTTCAATTTTGGCCAATTTCAGGCACATAAATGACTTTAAACACACTTATTTTAGTTGAAAAAGTCATAATTCCCACCCAACAGTCATTTGGAGTCAAAAGATTAAATGTTAAAATTTCATCCATATTGACCATTTTGGGAACGTTCGACAGGTCCGGAGTCATCGTTTTTCATCAGAAAATGGATTTTTGGGACTGTACCAAAAATGATTCAAAATGTCAAATGGATCGTGCCTCATGTTGAATAACCACTTTTTAACCCCTCAGAGTGACCAAAATTGCCATTTATACAGAGTTTTTGCTTATTCAAAACTTTAATTTTGACCAATTTCAGGCACATAAATGACTTTAGACACACTTATTTTAGTTGAAAAAGTCATAATTCACATCCAACAGTCATTTAGAGTCAAAAGATTAAATGTTAACATTTCATCCATATTGACCATTTTGGGAACGTTCGACAGGTCCGGAGTCATCGTTTTTCATCAGAAAATGGATTTTTGGGACTGTACCAAAAATGATTCAAAATGTCAAATGGATCGTGCCTCATGTTGAATAACCACTTTTTAACCCCTCAGAGTGACCAACATTGCCATTTTTACAGAGTTTCGCTTACTCAAAAGCTTCAATTTTGACCAATTTCAGGCACAGAAATGACTTTAAACACACTTATTTTAGTCGAAAAGGTCATAATTCACATCCAACAGTCATTTGGAGTCAAAAGATTAAATGTTAAAATTTCACCCATATTGACCATTTTGGGAACGTTCAACAGGTCCGGAGTCATCGTTTTTCATCAGAAAATGGATTTTTGGGACTGTACCAAAAATGATTTAAAATGTCAATTGGATCGTGCCTCATGTTGAATAACCACTTTTTAACCCCTCAGAGTGACCAAAATGGCCATTTTTACAGAGTTTTGCTTACTCAAAAGCTTCAATTTTGACCAATTTCAGGCACATAAATGACTTTAAACACACTTATTTTAGTTGAAAAAGTCATAATTCACATCCAACAGTCATTTAGAGTCAAAAGATTAAATGTTAAAATTTCATCCATATTGACCATTTTGGAAACGTTCGACAGGTCCGGAGTCATCGTTTTTCATCAGAAAATGAATTTTTGGGACTGTACCAAAAATGATTCAAAATGTCAAATGGATCGTGCCTCATGTTGAATAACCACTTTTTAACCCCTCAGAGTGACCAAAATGGCCATTTTTACAGAGTTTTGCTTACTCAAAAGCTTCAATTGTGACCAATTTCAGGCACATAAATGACTTTAAACACACTTGATTTAGTTGAAAAAGTCATAATTCACATCCAACAGTCATTTAGAGTCAAAAGATTAAATGTTAAAATTTCATCCATATTGACCATTTTGGAAACGTTCGACAGGTCCGGAGTCATCGTTTTTCACCAGAAAATGGATTTTTGGGACTGTACCAAAAATGATTCAAAATGTCAAATGGATCGTGCCTCATGTTGAATAACCACTTTTTAACCCCTCAGAGTGACCAACATTGCCATTTTTACAGAGTTTCGCTTACTCAAAAGCTTCAATTTTGACCATTTTCAGGCACAGAAATGACTTTAAACACACTTATTTTAGTCGAAAAGGTCATAATTCACATCCAACAGTCATTTGGAGTCAAAAGATTAAATGTTAATATTTCATCCATATTGACCATTTTGGGAACGTTCAACAGGTCCGGAGTCATCGTTTTTCATCAGAAAATGGATTTTTGGGACTGTACCAAAAATGATTCAAAATGTCAATTGGTTCGTGCCTCATGTTGAATAACCACTTTTTAACCCCTCAGAGTGACCAAAATTGCCATTTTTACAGAGTTTTGCTTACTCAAAAGCTTCAATTTTGACCAATTTCAGGCACATAAATGACTTTAAACACACTTGATTTAGTTGAAAAAGTCATAATTCACATCCAACAGTCATTTAGAGTCAAAAGATTAAATGTTAAAATTTCATCCATATTGACCATTTTGGAAACGTTCGACAGGTCCGGAGTCATCGTTTTTCATCAGAAAATGGATTTTTGGGACTGTACCAAAAATGATTCAAAATGTCAAATGGATCGTGCCTCATGTTGAATAACCACTTTTTAACCCCTCAAAGTGACCAAAATTGCCATTTTTACAGAGTTTTTGCTTATTCAAAAGCTTTAATTTTGACCAATTTCAGGCACATAAATGACTTTAAACACACTTATTTTAGTTGAAAAAGTCATAATTCACATCCAACAGTCATTTAGAGTCTAAAGATTAAATGTTAAAATTTCATCCATATTGACCATTTTGGGAACGTTTGACAGGTCCGGAGTCATCATTTTTCATCAGAAAATGGATTTTTGGGACTGTACCAAAAATGATTCAAAATGTCAAATGGATCGTGCCTCATGTTGAATAATCACTTTTTAACCCCTCAGAGTGACCAAAATGGCCATTTTTACAGAGTTTTGCTTACTCAAAAGCTTCAATTTTGGCCAATTTCAGGCACATAAATGACTTTAAACACACTTATTTTAGTTGAAAAAGTCATAATTCCCACCCAACAGTCATTTGGAGTCAAAAGATTAAATGTTAAAATTTCATCCATATTGACCATTTTGGGAACGTTCGACAGGTCCGGAGTCATCGTTTTTCATCAGAAAATGGATTTTTGGGACTGTACCAAAAATGATTCAAAATGTCAAATGGATCGTGCCTCATGTTGAATAACCACTTTTAACCCCTCAGAGTGACCAAAATTGCCATTTATACAGAGTTTTTGCTTATTCAAAACTTTAATTTTGACCAATTTCAGGCACATGAATGACTTTAGACACACTTATTTTAGTTGAAAAAGTCATAATTCACATCCAACAGTCATTTAGAGTCAAAAGATTAAATGTTAACATTTCATCCATATTGACCATTTTGGGAACGTTCGACAGGTCCGGAGTCATCGTTTTTCATCAGAAAATGGATTTTTGGGACTGTACCAAAAATGATTCAAAATGTCAAATGGATCGTGCCTCATGTTGAATAACCACTTTTTAACCCCTCAGAGTGACCAACATTGCCATTTTTACAGAGTTTCGCTTACTCAAAAGCTTCAATTTTGACCAATTTCAGGCACAGAAATGACTTTAAACACACTTATTTTAGTCGAAAAGGTCATAATTCACATCCAACAGTCATTTGGAGTCAAAAGATTAAATGTTAAAATTTCACCCATATTGACCATTTTGGGAACGTTCAACAGGTCCGGAGTCATCGTTTTTCATCAGAAAATGGATTTTTGGGACTGTACCAAAAATGATTTAAAATGTCAATTGGATCGTGCCTCATGTTGAATAACCACTTTTTAACCCCTCAGAGTGACCAAAATGGCCATTTTTACAGAGTTTTGCTTACTCAAAAGCTTCAATTTTGACCAATTTCAGGCACATAAATGACTTTAAACACACTTATTTTAGTTGAAAAAGTCATAATTCACATCCAACAGTCATTTAGAGTCAAAAGATTAAATGTTAAAATTTCATCCATATTGACCATTTTGGAAACGTTCAAAAGGTCCGGAGTCATCGTTTTTCATCAGAAAATTGATTTTTGGGACTGTACAAAAAATGATTTAAAATTTCAAATGGATCGTGCCTCATGTTGAATAACCACTTTTTAACCCCTCAGAGTGACCAAAATTGCCATTTTTACAGAGTTTTTGCTTATTCAAAAGCTTTAATTTTGACCAATTTCAGGCACATAAATGACTTTAAACACACTTATTTTAGTTGAAAAAGTCATAATTCACATCCAACAGTCATTTAGAGTCAAAAGATTAAATGTTAAAATTTCATCCATATTGACCATTTTGGAATCGTTCGACAGGTCCGGAGTCATCGTTTTTCATCAGAAAATTGATTTTTGGGACTGTACAAAAAATGATTCAAAATGTCAAATGGATCGTGCCTCATGTTGAATAACCACTTTTTAACCCCTCAGAGTGACCAAAATGGCCATTTTTACAGAGTTTTGCTTACTCAAAAGCTTCAATTTTGACCAATTTCAGGCACATAAATGACTTTAAACACACTTATTTTAGTTGAAAAAGTCATAATTCCCATCCAACAGTCATTTGGAGTCAAAAGATTAAATGTTAAAATTTCATCCATATTGACCATTTTGGGAACGTTCGACAGGTCCGGAGTCATCGTTTTTCATCAGAAAATGGATTTTTGGGACTGTACCAAAAATGATTCAAAATGTCAAATGGATCGTGCCTCATGTTGAATAACCACTTTTTAACCCCTCAGAGTGACCAAAATTGCCATTTTTACAGAGTTTTTGCTTATTCAAAAGCTTTAATTTTGACCAATTTCAGGCACATAAATGACTTTAGACACACTTATTTTAGTTGAAAAAGTCATAATTCACATCCAACAGTCATTTAGAGTCAAAAGATTAAATGTTAACATTTCATCCATATTGACCATTTTGGGAACGTTCGACAGGTCCGGAGTCATCGTTTTTCATCAGAAAATGGATTTTTGGGACTGTACCAAAAATGATTCAAAATGTCAAATGGATCGTGCCTCATGTTGAATAACCACTTTTTAACCCCTCAGAGTGACCAAAATGGCCATTTTTACAGAGTTTTGCTTACTCAAAAGCTTCAATTGTGACCAATTTCAGGCACATAAATGACTTTAAACACACTTGATTTAGTTGAAAAAGTCATAATTCACATCCAACAGTCATTTAGAGTCAAAAGATTAAATGTTAAAATTTCATCCATATTGACCATTTTGGAAACGTTCGACAGGTCCGGAGTCATCGTTTTTCATCAGAAAATGGATTTTTGGGACTGTACCAAAAATGATTCAAAATGTCAATTGGATCGTGCCTCATGTTGAATAACCACTTTTTAACCCCTCAGAGTGACCAAAATGGCCATTTTTACAGAGTTTTGCTTACTCAAAAGCTTCAATTTTGACCAATTTCAGGCACATAAATGACTTTAAACACACTTATTTTAGTTGAAAAAGTCATAATTCACATCCAACAGTCATTTAGAGTCAAAAGAATAAATGTTAAAATTTCATCCATATTGACCATTTTGGAAACGTTCGACAGGTCCGGAGTCATCGTTTTTCATCAGAAAATGGATTTTTGGGACTGTACCAAAAATGATTCAAAATGTCAAATGGATCGTGCCTCATGTTGAATAACCACTTTTTAACCCCTCAGAGTGACCAAAATGGCCATTTTTACAGAGTTTTGCTTACTCAAAAGCTTCAATTTTGACCAATTGCAGGCACATAAATGACTTTAAACACACTTATTTTAGTTGAAAAAGTCATAATTCCCATCTAACAGTCATTTGGAGTCAAAAGATTAAATGTTAAAATTTCATCCATATTGACCATTTTGGAAACGTTCGACAGGTCCGGAGTCATCGTTTTTCATCAGAAAATGGATTTTTGGGACTGTACCAAAAATGATTCAAAATGTCAAATGGATCGTGCCTCATGTTGAATAACCACTTTTTAACCCCTCAGAGTGACCAAAATGGCCATTTTTACAGAGTTTTGCTTACTCAAAAGCTTCAATTTTGACCAATTGCAGGCACATAAATGACTTTAAACACACTTATTTTAGTTGAAAAAGTCATAATTCCCATCTAACAGTCATTTGGAGTCAAAAGATTAAATGTTAAAATTTCATCCATATTGACCATTTTGGGAACGTTCGACAGGTCCGGAGTCATCGTTTTTCATCAGAAAATGGATTTTTGGGACTGTACCAAAAATGATTCAAAATGTCAAATGGATCGTGCCTCATGTTGAATACCCACTTTTTAACCCCTCAGAGTGACCAAAATGGCCATTTTTACAGAGTTTTGCTTACTCAAAAGCTTCAATTTTGACCAATTGCAGGCACATAAATGACTTTAAACACACTTATTTTAGTTGAAAAAGTCATAATTCCCATCCAACAGTCATTTGGAGTCAAAAGATTAAATGTTAAAATTTCATCCATATTGACCATTTTGGAAACGTTCGACTGGTCCGGAGTCATCGTTTTTCATCAGAAAATTGATTTTTGGGACTGTACTAAAAATGATTCAAAATGTCAAATGGATCGTGCCTCATGTTGAATAACCACTTTTTAACCCCTCAGAGTGACCAAAATTGCCATTTATACAGAGTTTTTGCTTATTCAAAACTTTAATTTTGACCAATTTCAGGCACATAAATGACTTTAGACACACTTATTTTAGTTGAAAAAGTCATAATTCACATCCAACAGTCATTTAGAGTCAAAAGATTAAATGTTAACATTTCATCCATATTGACCATTTTGGGAACGTTCGACAGGTCCGGAGTCATCGTTTTTCATCAGAAAATGGATTTTTGGGACTGTACCAAAAATGATTCAAAATGTCAAATGGATCGTGCCTCATGTTGAATAACCACTTTTTAACCCCTCAGAGTGACCAACATTGCCATTTTTACAGAGTTTCGCTTACTCAAAAGCTTCAATTTTGACCAATTTCAGGCACAGAAATGACTTTAAACACACTTATTTTAGTCGAAAAGGTCATAATTCACATCCAAAAGTCATTTGGAGTCAAAAGATTAAATGTTAAAATTTCACCCATATTGACCATTTTGGGAACGTTCAACAGGTCCGGAGTCATCGTTTTTCATCAGAAAATGGATTTTTGGGACTGTACCAAAAATGATTTAAAATGTCAATTGGATCGTGCCTCATGTTGAATAACCACTTTTTAACCCCTCAGAGTGACCAAAATGGCCATTTTTACAGAGTTTTGCTTACTCAAAAGCTTCAATTTTGACCAATTTCAGGCACATAAATGACTTTAAACACACTTATTTTAGTTGAAAAAGTCATAATTCACATCCAACAGTCATTTAGAGTCAAAAGATTAAATGTTAAAATTTCATCCATATTGACCATTTTGGAAACGTTCGACAGGTCCGGAGTCATCGTTTTTCATCAGAAAATGAATTTTTGGGACTGTACCAAAAATGATTCAAAATGTCAAATGGATCGTGCCTCATGTTGAATAACCACTTTTTAACCCCTCAGAGTGACCAAAATGGCCATTTTTACAGAGTTTTGCTTACTCAAAAGCTTCAATTGTGACCAATTTCAGGCACATAAATGACTTTAAACACACTTGATTTAGTTGAAAAAGTCATAATTCACATCCAACAGTCATTTAGAGTCAAAAGATTAAATGTTAAAATTTCATCCATATTGACCATTTTGGAAACGTTCGACAGGTCCGGAGTCATCGTTTTTCACCAGAAAATGGATTTTTGGGACTGTACCAAAAATGATTCAAAATGTCAAATGGATCGTGCCTCATGTTGAATAACCACTTTTTAACCCCTCAGAGTGACCAACATTGCCATTTTTACAGAGTTTCGCTTACTCAAAAGCTTCAATTTTGACCATTTTCAGGCACAGAAATGACTTTAAACACACTTATTTTAGTCGAAAAGGTCATAATTCACATCCAACAGTCATTTGGAGTCAAAAGATTAAATGTTAATATTTCATCCATATTGACCATTTTGGGAACGTTCAACAGGTCCGGAGTCATCGTTTTTCATCAGAAAATGGATTTTTGGGACTGTACCAAAAATGATTCAAAATGTCAATTGGTTCGTGCCTCATGTTGAATAACCACTTTTTAACCCCTCAGAGTGACCAAAATGGCCATTTTTACAGAGTTTTGCTTTTTCAAAAGCTTCAATTTTGACCAATTTCAGGCACATAAATGACTTTAAACACACTTATTTTAGTTGAAAAAGTCATAATTCACATCCAACAGTCATTTAGAGTCAAAAGATTAAATGTTAAAATTTCATCCATATTGACCATTTTGGAAACGTTCAAAAGGTCCGGAGTCATCGTTTTTCATCAGAAAATTGATTTTTGGGACTGTACAAAAAATGATTTAAAATTTCAAATGGATCGTGCCTCATGTTGAATAACCACTTTTTAACCCCTCAGAGTGACCAACATTGCCATTTTTACAGAGTTTTGCTTACTCAAAAGCTTCAATTTTGACCAATTTCAGGCACATAAATGACTTTAAACACACTTATTTTAGTTGAAAAAGTCATAATTCCCATCCAACAGTCATTTGGAGTCAAAAGATTAAATGTTAAAATTTCATCCATATTGACCATTTTGGGAACGTTCGACAGGTCCGGAGTCATCGTTTTTCATCAGAAAATGGATTTTTGGGACTGTACCAAAAATGATTCAAAATGTCAAATGGATCGTGCCTCATGTTGAATAACCACTTTTTAACCCCTCAGAGTGACCAAAATTGCCATTTTTACAGAGTTTTTGCTTATTCAAAAGCTTTAATTTTGACCAATTTCAGGCACATAAATGACTTTAAACACACTTATTTTAGTTGAAAAAGTCATAATTCACATCCAACAGTCATTTGGAGTCAAAAGATTACATGTTAAAATTTCATCCATATTGACCATTTTGGAAACGTTCGACAGGTCCGGAGTCATCGTTTTTCATCAGAAAATGGATTTTTGGGACTGTACCAAAAATGATTCAAAATGTCAAATAGATCGTGCCTCATGTTGAATAACCACTTTTTAACCCCTCAAAGTGACCAAAATTGCCATTTTACAGAGTTTTTGCTTATTCAAAAGCTTTAATTTTGACCAATTTCAGGCACATAAATGACTTTAAACACACTTATTTTAGTTGAAAAAGTCATAATTCACATCCAACAGTCATTTAGAGTCTAAAGATTAAATGTTAAAATTTCATCCATATTGACCATTTTGGGAACGTTCGACAGGTCCGGAGTCATCATTTTTCATCAGAAAATGGATTTTTGGGACTGTACCAAAAATGATTCAAAATGTCAAATGGATCGTGCCTCATGTTGAATAATCACTTTTTAACCCCTCAGAGTGACCAAAATGGCCATTTTTACAGAGTTTTGCTTACTCAAAAGCTTCAATTTTGACCAATTTCAGGCACATAAATGACTTTAAACACTCTTATTTTAGTTGAAAAAGTCATAATTCCCACCCAACAGTCATTTGGAGTCAAAAGATTAAATGTTAAAATTTCATCCATATTGACCATTTTGGGAACGTTCGACAGGTCCGGAGTCATTGTTTTTCATCAGAAAATGGATTTTTGGGACTGTACCAAAAATGATTCAAAATGTCAAATGGATCGTGCCTCATGTTGAATAACCACTTTTTAACCCCTCAGAGTGACCAAAATTGCCATTTTTACAGAGTTTTTGCTTATTCAAAAGCTTTAATTTTGACCAATTTCAGGCACATAAATGACTTTAGACACACTTATTTTAGTTGAAAAAGTCATAATTCACATCCAACAGTCATTTAGAGTCAAAAGATTAAATGTTAACATTTCATCCATATTGACCATTTTGGGAACGTTCGACAGGTCCGGAGTCATCGTTTTTCATCAGAAAATGGATTTTTGGGACTGTACCAAAAATGATTCAAAATGTCAAATGGATCGTGCCTCATGTTGAATAACCACTTTTTAACCCCTCAGAGTGACCAAAATGGCCATTTTTACAGAGTTTTGCTTACTCAAAAGCTTCAATTGTGACCAATTTCAGGCACATAAATGACTTTAAACACACTTGATTTAGTTGAAAAAGTCATAATTCACATCCAACAGTCATTTAGAGTCAAAAGATTAAATGTTAAAATTTCATCCATTTTGACCATTTTGGAAACGTTCGACAGGTCCGGAGTCATCGTTTTTCATCAGAAAATGGATTTTTGGGACTGTACCAAAAATGATTCAAAATGTCAATTGGATCGTGCCTCATGTTGAATAACCACTTTTTAACCCCTCAGAGTGACCAAAATGGCCATTTTTACAGAGTTTTGCTTACTCAAAAGCTTCAATTTTGACCAATTTCAGGCACATAAATGACTTTAAACACACTTATTTTAGTTGAAAAAGTCATAATTCACATCCAACAGTCATTTAGAGTCAAAAGAATAAATGTTAAAATTTCATCCATATTGACCATTTTGGAAACGTTCGACAGGTCCGGAGTCATCGTTTTTCATCAGAAAATGGATTTTTGGGACTGTACCAAAAATGATTCAAAATGTCAAATGGATCGTGCCTCATGTTGAATAACCACTTTTTAACCCCTCAGAGTGACCAAAATGGCCATTTTTACAGAGTTTTGCTTACTCAAAAGCTTCAATTTTGACCAATTGCAGGCACATAAATGACTTTAAACACACTTATTTTAGTTGAAAAAGTCATAATTCCCATCTAACAGTCATTTGGAGTCAAAAGATTAAATGTTAAAATTTCATCCATATTGACCATTTTGGGAACGTTCGACAGGTCCGGAGTCATCGTTTTTCATCAGAAAATGGATTTTTGGGACTGTACCAAAAATGATTCAAAATGTCAAATGGATCGTGCCTCATGTTGAATACCCACTTTTTAACCCCTCAGAGTGACCAAAATGGCCATTTTTACAGAGTTTTGCTTACTCAAAAGCTTCAATTTTGACCAATTGCAGGCACATAAATGACTTTAAACACACTTATTTTAGTTGAAAAAGTCATAATTCCCATCCAACAGTCATTTGGAGTCAAAAGATTAAATGTTAAAATTTCATCCATATTGACCATTTTGGAAACGTTCGACTGGTCCGGAGTCATCGTTTTTCATCAGAAAATTGATTTTTGGGACTGTACTAAAAATGATTCAAAATGTCAAATGGATCGTGCCTCATGTTGAATAACCACTTTTTAACCCCTCAGAGTGACCAAAATTGCCATTTTTACAGAGTTTTTGCTTATTCAAAAGCTATAATTTTGACCAATTTCAGGCACATAAATGACTTTAAACACACTTATTTTAGTTGAAAAAGTCATAATTCACATCCAACAGTCATTTAGAGTCTAAAGATTAAATGTTAAAATTTCATCCATATTGACCATTTTGGGAACGTTCGACAGGTCCGGAGTCATCGTTTTTCATCAGAAAATGGATTTTTGGGACTGTACCAAAAATGATTCAAAATGTCAAATGGATCGTGCCTCATGTTGAATAACCACTTTTTAACCCCTCAGAGTGACCAAAATTGCCATTTTTACAGAGTTTTTGCTTATTCAAAAGCTATAATTTTGACCAATTTCAGGCACATAAATGACTTTAAACACACTTATTTTAGTTGAAAAAGTCATAATTCCCATCCAACAGTCATTTGGAGTCAAAAGATTACATGTTAAAATTTCATCCATATTGACCATTTTGGAAACGTTCGACAGGTCCGGAGTCATCGTTTTTCATCAGAAAATGGATTTTTAGGACTGTACCAAAAATGATTCAAAATGTCAAATAGATCGTGCCTCATGTTGAATAACCACTTTTTAACCCCTCAAAGTGACCAAAATTGCCATTTTACAGAGTTTTTGCTTATTCAAAAGCTTTAATTTTGACCAATTTCAGGCACATAAATGACTTTAAACACACTTATTTTAGTTGAAAAAGTCATAATTCACATCCAACAGTCATTTAGAGTCTAAAGATTAAATGTTAAAATTTCATCCATATTGACCATTTTGGAAACGTTCGACAGGTCCGGAGTCATCGTTTTTCATCAGAAAATGGATTTTTGGGACTGTACCAAAAATGATTCAAAATGTCAAATGGATCGTGCCTCATGTTGAATAATCACTTTTTAACCCCTCAGAGTGACCAAAATGGCCATTTTTACAGAGTTTTGCTTACTCAAAAGCTTTAATTTTGACCAATTTCAGGCACATAAATGACTTTAAACACACTTATTTTAGTTGAAAAAGTCATAATTCCCACCCAACAGTCATTTAGAGTCTAAAGATTAAATGTTAAAATTTCATCCATATTGACCATTTTGGGAACGTTCGACAGGTCCGGAGTCATCGTTTTTCATCAGAAAATGGATTTTTGGGACTGTACCAAAAATGATTCAAAATGTCAAATGGATCGTGCCTCATGTTGAATAACCACTTTTTAACCCCTCAGAGTGACCAAAATGGCCATTTTTACAGAGTTTTGCTTACTCAAAAGCTTCAATTTTGACCAATTTCAGGCGCATAAACGATTTTAAACACACTTATTTTAGTTGAAAAAGTCATAATT
This sequence comes from Lissotriton vulgaris, assembly GCF_964263255.1. NCBI lineage: Eukaryota > Metazoa > Chordata > Amphibia > Caudata > Salamandridae > Lissotriton > Lissotriton vulgaris. Next base: position 46,469 of record NW_028255638.1, read on the forward strand.
CACATCCAACAGTCATTTAGAGTCAAAAGATTAAATGTTAACATTTCATCCATATTGACCATTTTGGGAACGTTCGACAGGTCCGGAGTCATCGTTTTTCATCAGAAAATGGATTTTTGGGACTGTACCAAAAATGATTCAAAATGTCAAATGGATCGTGCCTCATGTTGAATAACCACTTTTTAACCCCTCAGAGTGACCAAAATGGCCATTTTTACAGAGTTTTGCTTACTCAAAAGCTTCAATTTTGAGCAATTTCAGGCACATAAATGACTTTAAACACACTTATTTTAGTTGAAAAAGTCATAATTCCCACCCAACAGTCATTTAGAGTCTAAAGATTAAATGTTAAAATTTCATCCATATTGACCATTTTGGGAACGTTCGACAGGTCCGGAGTCATCGTTTTTCATCAGAAAATGGATTTTTGGGACTGTACCAAAAATGATTCAAAATGTCAAATGGATCGTGCCTCATGTTGAATAACCACTTTTTAACCTCTCAGAGTGACCAAAATGGCCATTTTTACAGAGTTTTGCTTACTCAAAAGCTTCAATTTTGACCAATTTCAGGCGCATAAACGATTTTAAACACACTTATTTTAGTTGAAAAAGTCATAATTCACATCCAACATTCATTTAGAGTCAAAAGATTAAATGTTAACATTTCATCCATATTGACCATTTTGGGAACGTTCGACAGGTCCGGAGTCATCGTTTTTCATCAGAAAATGGATTTTTGGGACTGTACCAAAAATGATTCAAAATGTCAAATGGATCGTGCCTCATGTTGAATAACCACTTTTTAACCCCTCAGAGTGACCAAAATGGCCATTTTTACAGAGTTTTGCTTACTCAAAAGCTTCAATTTTGAGCAATTTCAGGCACATAAATGACTTTAAACACACTTATTTTAGTTGAAAAAGTCATAATTCACATCCAACAGTCATTTAGAGTCAAAAGATTAAATGTTAAAATTTCATCCATATTGACCATTTTGGAAACGTTCGACAGGTCCGGAGTCATCGTTTTTCATCAGAAAATGAATTTTTGGGACTGTACCAAAAATGATTCAAAATGTCAAATGGATCGTGCCTCATGTTGAATAACCACTTTTTAACCCCTCAGAGTGACCAAAATGGCCATTTTTACAGAGTTTTGCTTACTCAAAAGCTTCAATTGTGACCAATTTCAGGCACATAAATGACTTTAAACACACTTGATTTAGTTGAAAAAGTCATAATTCACATCCAACAGTCATTTAGAGTCAAAAGATTAAATGTTAAATTTTCATCCATATTGACCATTTTGGAAACGTTCGACAGGTCCGGAGTCATCGTTTTTCATCAGAAAATGGATTTTTGGGACTGTACCAAAAATGATTCAAAATGTCAATTGGATCGTGCCTCATGTTGAATAACCACTTTTTAACCCCTCAGAGTGACCAAAATGGCCATTTTTACAGAGTTTTCCTTACTCAAAAGCTTCAATTTTGACCAATTTCAGGCACATAAATGACTTTAAACACACTTATTTTAGATGAAAAAGTCATAATTCACATCCAACAGTCATTTAGAGTCAAAAGATTAAATGTTAAAATTTCATCCATATTGACCATTTTGGAAACGTTCGACAGGTCCGGAGTCATCGTTTTTCATCAGAAAATGAATTTTTGGGACTGTACCAAAAATGATTCAAAATGTCAAATGGATCGTGCCTCATGTTGAATAACCACTTTTTAACCCCTCAGAGTGACCAAAATGGCCATTTTTACAGAGTTTTGCTTACTCAAAAGCTTCAATTTTGACCAATTTCAGGCGCATAAACGATTTTAAACACACTTATTTTAGTTGAAAAAGTCATAATTCACATCCAACAGTCATTTAGAGTCAAAAGATTACATGTTAAAATTTCATCCATATTGACCATTTTGGAAACGTTCGACAGGTCCGGAGTCATCGTTTTTCATCAGAAAATGGATTTTTGGGACTGTACCAAAAATGATTCAAAATGTCAAATGGATCGTGCCTCATGTTGAATAACCACTTTTTAACCCCTCAGAGTGACCAAAATGGCCATTTTTACAGAGTTTTGCTTACTCCAAAGCTTCAATTTTGACCAATTTCAGGCGCATAAACGATTTTAAACACACTTATTTTAGTTGAAAAAGTCATAATTCACATCCAACAGTCATTTAGAGTCAAAAGATTACATGTTAAAATTTCATCCATATTGACCATTTTGGAATCGTTCGACAGGTCCGGAGTCATCATTTTTCATCAGAAAATGGATTTTTGGGACTGTACCAAAAATGATTCAAAATGTCAAATGGATCGTGCCTCATGAATAACCACTTTTTAACCCCCTCAGAGTGACCAAAATTGCCATTTTTACAGAGTTTTTGCTTATTCAAAAGCTTTAATTTTGACCAATTTCAGGCACATAAATGACTTTAAACACACTTATTTTAGTTGAAAAAGTCATAATTCACATCCAACAGTCATTTAGAGTCAAAAGATTAAATGTTAAAATTTCATCCATATTGACCATTTTGGGAACGTTCGACAGGTCCGGAGTCATCGTTTTTCACCAGAAAATGGATTTTTGGGATTGTACCAAAAATGATTCAAAATGTCAAATGGATCGTGCCTCATGTTGAATAACCACTTTTTAACCCCTCAGAGTGACCAAAATTGCCATTTTTACAGAGTTTTTGCTTATTCAAAAGCTTTAATTTTGACCAATTTCAGGCACATAAATGACTTTAAACACACTTTATTTTAGTTGAAAAAGTCATAATTCACATCCAACAGTCATTTAGAGTCAAAAGATTAAATGTTAAAATTTCATCCATATTGACCATTTTGGGAACGTTCGACAGGTCCGGAGTCATCGTTTTTCACCAGAAAATGGATTTTTGGGACTGTACCAAAAATGATTCAAAAATGTCAAATGGATCGTGCCTCATGTTGAATAACCACTTTTTAACCCCTCAGAGTGACCAACATTGCCATTTTTACAGAGTTTCGCTTACTCAAAAGCTTCAATTTTGACCAATTTCAGGCACAGAAATGACTTTAAACACACTTATTTTAGTCGAAAAGGTCATAATTCACATCCAACAGTCATTTGGAGTCAAAAGATTAAATGTTAAAATTTCACCCATATTGACCATTTTGGGAACGTTCGACAGGTCCGGAGTCATCGTTTTTCATCAGAAAATGGATTTTTGGGACTGTACCAAAAATGATTCAAAATGTCAATTGGATCGTGCCTCATGTTGAATAACCACTTTTTAACCCCTCAGAGTGACCAAAATGGCCATTTTTACAGAGTTTTGCTTACTCAAAAGCTTCAATTTTGACCAATTTCAGGCACATAAATGACTTTAAACACACTTATTTTAGTTGAAAAAGTTATAATTCACATCCAACAGTCATTTAGAGTCAAAAGATTAAATGTTAAAATTTCATCCATATTGACCATTTTGGAAAGGTTCGACAGGTCCGGAGTCATCGTTTTTCATCAGAAAATGAATTTTTGGGACTGTACCAAAAATGATTCAAAATGTCAAATGGATCGTGCCTCATGTTGAATAACCACTTTTTAACCCCTCAGAGTGACCAAAATGGCAATTTTTACAGAGTTTTGCTTACTCAAAAGCTTCAATTTTGACCAATTTCAGGCTCATAAATGACTTTAAACACACTTGATTTAGTTGAAAAAGTCATAATTCACATCCAACAGTCATTTAGAGTCAAAAGATTAAATGTTAAAATTTCATCCATATTGACCATTTTGGAAACGTTCGACAGGTCCGGAGTCATCGTTTTTCATCAGAAAATTGATTTTTGGGACTGTACTAAAAATTATTCAAAATGTCAAATGGATCGTGACTCATGTTGAATAACCACTTTTTAACCCCTCAGAGTGACCAAAATGGCCAATTTTACAGAGTTTTGCTTACTCAAAAGCTTCAATTTTGACCAATTTCAGGCACATAAATGACTTTAAACACACTTATTTTAGTTGAAAAAGTCATAATTCCCATCCAACAGTCATTTGGAGTCAAAAGATTAAATGTTAAAATTTCATCCATATTGACCATTTTGGGAACGTTCGACACGTCCGGAGTCATCGTTTTTCATCAGAAAATGGATTTTTGGGACCGTACCAAAAATGATTCAAAATGTCAAATGGATCGTGCCTCATGTTGAATAACCACTTTTTAACCCCTCAGAGTGACCAAAAGTGCCATTTTTACAGAGTTTTGCTTACTCAAAAGCTTTAATTTTGACCAATTTCAGGCGCATAAATGATTTTAAACACACTTATTTTAGTTGAAAAAGTCATAATTCACATCCAACAGTCATTTAGAGTCAAAAGATTACATGTTAAAATTTCATCCATATTGACCATTTTGGAAACGTTCGACAGGTCCGGAGTCATCGTTTTTCATCAGAAAATGGATTTTTGGGACTGTACCAAAAATGATTCAAAATGTCAAATGGATCGTGCCTCATGTTGAATAACCACTTTTTAACCCCTCAAAGTGACCAAAATTGCCATTTTTACAGAGTTTTTGCTTATTCAAAAGCTTTAATTTTGACCAATTTCAGGCACATAAATGACTTTAAACACACTTATTTTAGTTGAAAAAGTCATAATTCACATCCAACAGTCATTTAGAGTCTAAAGATTAAATGTTAAAATTTCATCCATATTGACCATTTTGGGAACGTTCGACAGGTCCGGAGTCATCATTTTTCATCAGAAAATGGATTTTTGGGACTGTACCAAAAATGATTCAAAATGTCAAATGGATCGTGCCTCATGTTGAATAATCACTTTTTAACCCCTCAGAGTGACCAAAATGGCCATTTTTACAGAGTTTTGCTTACTCAAAAGCTTCAATTTTGGCCAATTTCAGGCACATAAATGACTTTAAACACACTTATTTTAGTTGAAAAAGTCATAATTCCCACCCAACAGTCATTTGGAGTCAAAAGATTAAATGTTAAAATTTCATCCATATTGACCATTTTGGGAACGTTCGACAGGTCCGGAGTCATCGTTTTTCATCAGAAAATGGATTTTTGGGACTGTACCAAAAATGATTCAAAATGTCAAATGGATCGTGCCTCATGTTGAATAACCACTTTTTAACCCCTCAGAGTGACCAAAATTGCCATTTTTACAGAGTTTTTGCTTATTCAAAACTTTAATTTTGACCAATTTCAGGCACATAAATGACTTTAGACACACTTATTTTAGTTGAAAAAGTCATAATTCACATCCAACAGTCATTTAGAGTCAAAAGATTAAATGTTAACATTTCATCCATATTGACCATTTTGGGAACGTTCGACAGGTCCGGAGTCATCGTTTTTCATCAGAAAATGGATTTTTGGGACTGTACCAAAAATGATTCAAAATGTCAAATGGATCGTGCCTCATGTTGAATAACCACTTTTTAACCCCTCAGAGTGACCAACATTGCCATTTTTACAGAGTTTCGCTTACTCAAAAGCTTCAATTTTGACCAATTTCAGGCACAGAAATGACTTTAAACACACTTATTTTAGTCGAAAAGGTCATAATTCACATCCAACAGTCATTTGGAGTCAAAAGATTAAATGTTAAAATTTCACCCATATTGACCATTTTGGGAACGTTCGACAGGTCCGGAGTCATCGTTTTTCATCAGAAAATGGATTTTTGGGACTGTACCAAAAATGATTTAAAATGTCAATTGGATCGTGCCTCATGTTGAATAACCACTTTTTAACCCCTCAGAGTGACCAACATTGCCATTTTTACAGAGTTTCGCTTACTCAAAAGCTTCAATTTTGACCAATTTCAGGCACAGAAATGACTTTAAACACACTTATTTTAGTCGAAAAGGTCATAATTCACATCCAACAGTCATTTGGAGTCAAAAGATTAAATGTTAAAATTTCACCCATATTGACCATTTTGGGAACGTTCGACAGGTCCGGAGTCATCGTTTTTCATCAGAAAATGGATTTTTGGGACTGTACCAAAAATGATTCAAAATGTCAATTGGATCGTGCCTCATGTTGAATAACCACTTTTTAACCCCTCAGAGTGACCAAAATGGCCATTTTTACAGAGTTTTGCTTACTCAAAAGCTTCAATTTTGACCAATTTCAGGCACATAAATGACTTTAAACACACTTATTTTAGTTGAAAAAGTCATAATTCACATCCAACAGTCATTTAGAGTCAAAAGATTAAATGTTAAAATTTCATCCATATTGACCATTTTGGAAAGGTTCGACAGGTCCGGAGTCATCGTTTTTCATCAGAAAATGAATTTTTGGGACTGTACCAAAAATGATTCAAAATGTCAAATGGATCGTGCCTCATGTTGAATAACCACTTTTTAACCCCTCAGAGTGACCAAAATGGCAATTTTTACAGAGTTTTGCTTACTCAAAAGCTTCAATTTTGACCAATTTCAGGCTCATAAATGACTTTAAACACACTTGATTTAGTTGAAAAAGTCATAATTCACATCCAACAGTCATTTAGAGTCAAAAGATTAAATGTTAAAATTTCATCCATATTGACCATTTTGGAAACGTTCGACTGGTCCGGAGTCATCGTTTTTCATCAGAAAATTGATTTTTGGGACTGTACTAAAAATGATTCAAAATGTCAAATGGATCGTGCCTCATGTTGAATAACCACTTTTTAACCCCTCAGAGTGACCAAAATTGCCATTTATACAGAGTTTTTGCTTATTCAAAACTTTAATTTTGACCAATTTCAGGCACATAAATGACTTTAGACACACTTATTTTAGTTGAAAAAGTCATAATTCACATCCAACAGTCATTTAGAGTCAAAAGATTAAATGTTAACATTTCATCCATATTGACCATTTTGGGAACGTTCGACAGGTCCGGAGTCATCGTTTTTCATCAGAAAATGGATTTTTGGGACTGTACCAAAAATGATTCAAAATGTCAAATGGATCGTGCCTCATGTTGAATAACCACTTTTTAACCCCTCAGAGTGACCAACATTGCCATTTTTACAGAGTTTCGCTTACTCAAAAGCTTCAATTTTGACCAATTTCAGGCACAGAAATGACTTTAAACACACTTATTTTAGTCGAAAAGGTCATAATTCACATCCAAAAGTCATTTGGAGTCAAAAGATTAAATGTTAAAATTTCACCCATATTGACCATTTTGGGAACGTTCAACAGGTCCGGAGTCATCGTTTTTCATCAGAAAATGGATTTTTGGGACTGTACCAAAAATGATTTAAAATGTCAATTGGATCGTGCCTCATGTTGAATAACCACTTTTTAACCCCTCAGAGTGACCAAAATGGCCATTTTTACAGAGTTTTGCTTACTCAAAAGCTTCAATTTTGACCAATTTCAGGCACATAAATGACTTTAAACACACTTATTTTAGTTGAAAAAGTCATAATTCACATCCAACAGTCATTTAGAGTCAAAAGATTAAATGTTAAAATTTCATCCATATTGACCATTTTGGAAACGTTCGACAGGTCCGGAGTCATCGTTTTTCATCAGAAAATGAATTTTTGGGACTGTACCAAAAATGATTCAAAATGTCAAATGGATCGTGCCTCATGTTGAATAACCACTTTTTAACCCCTCAGAGTGACCAAAATGGCCATTTTTACAGAGTTTTGCTTACTCAAAAGCTTCAATTGTGACCAATTTCAGGCACATAAATGACTTTAAACACACTTGATTTAGTTGAAAAAGTCATAATTCACATCCAACAGTCATTTAGAGTCAAAAGATTAAATGTTAAAATTTCATCCATATTGACCATTTTGGAAACGTTCGACAGGTCCGGAGTCATCGTTTTTCACCAGAAAATGGATTTTTGGGACTGTACCAAAAATGATTCAAAATGTCAAATGGATCGTGCCTCATGTTGAATAACCACTTTTTAACCCCTCAGAGTGACCAACATTGCCATTTTTACAGAGTTTCGCTTACTCAAAAGCTTCAATTTTGACCATTTTCAGGCACAGAAATGACTTTAAACACACTTATTTTAGTCGAAAAGGTCATAATTCACATCCAACAGTCATTTGGAGTCAAAAGATTAAATGTTAATATTTCATCCATATTGACCATTTTGGGAACGTTCAACAGGTCCGGAGTCATCGTTTTTCATCAGAAAATGGATTTTTGGGACTGTACCAAAAATGATTCAAAATGTCAATTGGTTCGTGCCTCATGTTGAATAACCACTTTTTAACCCCTCAGAGTGACCAAAATGGCCATTTTTACAGAGTTTTGCTTTTTCAAAAGCTTCAATTTTGACCAATTTCAGGCACATAAATGACTTTAAACACACTTATTTTAGTTGAAAAAGTCATAATTCACATCCAACAGTCATTTAGAGTCAAAAGATTAAATGTTAAAATTTCATCCATATTGACCATTTTGGAAACGTTCAAAAGGTCCGGAGTCATCGTTTTTCATCAGAAAATTGATTTTTGGGACTGTACAAAAAATGATTTAAAATTTCAAATGGATCGTGCCTCATGTTGAATAACCACTTTTTAACCCCTCAGAGTGACCAACATTGCCATTTTTACAGAGTTTTGCTTACTCAAAAGCTTCAATTTTGACCAATTTCAGGCACATAAATGACTTTAAACACACTTATTTTAGTTGAAAAAGTCATAATTCCCATCCAACAGTCATTTGGAGTCAAAAGATTAAATGTTAAAATTTCATCCATATTGACCATTTTGGGAACGTTCGACAGGTCCGGAGTCATCGTTTTTCATCAGAAAATGGATTTTTGGGACTGTACCAAAAATGATTCAAAATGTCAAATGGATCGTGCCTCATGTTGAATAACCACTTTTTAACCCCTCAGAGTGACCAAAATTGCCATTTTTACAGAGTTTTTGCTTATTCAAAAGCTTTAATTTTGACCAATTTCAGGCACATAAATGACTTTAAACACACTTATTTTAGTTGAAAAAGTCATAATTCACATCCAACAGTCATTTGGAGTCAAAAGATTACATGTTAAAATTTCATCCATATTGACCATTTTGGAAACGTTCGACAGGTCCGGAGTCATCGTTTTTCATCAGAAAATGGATTTTTGGGACTGTACCAAAAATGATTCAAAATGTCAAATAGATCGTGCCTCATGTTGAATAACCACTTTTTAACCCCTCAAAGTGACCAAAATTGCCATTTTACAGAGTTTTTGCTTATTCAAAAGCTTTAATATTGACCAATTTCAGGCACATAAATGACTTTAAACACACTTATTTTAGTTGAAAAAGTCATAATTCACATCCAACAGTCATTTAGAGTCTAAAGATTAAATGTTAAAATTTCATCCATATTGACCATTTTGGGAACGTTCGACAGGTCCGGAGTCATCATTTTTCATCAGAAAATGGATTTTTGGGACTGTACCAAAAATGATTCAAAATGTCAAATGGATCGTGCCTCATGTTGAATAATCACTTTTTAACCCCTCAGAGTGACCAATATGGCCATTTTTACAGAGTTTTGCTTACTCAAAAGCTTCAATTTTGACCAATTTCAGGCACATAAATGACTTTAAACACTCTTATTTTAGTTGAAAAAGTCATAATTCCCACCCAACAGTCATTTGGAGTCAAAAGATTAAATGTTAAAATTTCATCCATATTGACCATTTTGGGAACGTTCGACAGGTCCGGAGTCATCGTTTTTCATCAGAAAATGGATTTTTGGGACTGTACCAAAAATGATTCAAAATGTCAAATGGATCGTGCCTCATGTTGAATAACCACTTTTTAACCCCTCAGAGTGACCAAAATTGCCATTTTTACAGAGTTTTTGCTTATTCAAAAGCTTTAATTTTGACCAATTTCAGGCACATAAATGACTTTAGACACACTTATTTTAGTTGAAAAAGTCATAATTCACATCCAACAGTCATTTAGAGTCAAAAGATTAAATGTTAACATTTCATCCATATTGACCATTTTGGGAACGTTCGACAGGTCCGGAGTCATCGTTTTTCATCAGAAAATGGATTTTTGGGACTGTACCAAAAATGATTCAAAATGTCAAATGGATCGTGCCTCATGTTGAATAACCACTTTTTAACCCCTCAGAGTGACCAAAATGGCCATTTTTACAGAGTTTTGCTTACTCAAAAGCTTCAATTGTGACCAATTTCAGGCACATAAATGACTTTAAACACACTTGATTTAGTTGAAAAAGTCATAATTCACATCCAACAGTCATTTAGAGTCAAAAGATTAAATGTTAAAATTTCATCCATTTTGACCATTTTGGAAACGTTCGACAGGTCCGGAGTCATCGTTTTTCATCAGAAAATGGATTTTTGGGACTGTACCAAAAATGATTCAAAATGTCAATTGGATCGTGCCTCATGTTGAATAACCACTTTTTAACCCCTCAGAGTGACCAAAATGGCCATTTTTACAGAGTTTTGCTTACTCAAAAGCTTCAATTTTGACCAATTTCAGGCACATAAATGACTTTAAACACACTTATTTTAGTTGAAAAAGTCATAATTCACATCCAACAGTCATTTAGAGTCAAAAGAATAAATGTTAAAATTTCATCCATATTGACCATTTTGGAAACGTTCGACAGGTCCGGAGTCATCGTTTTTCATCAGAAAATGGATTTTTGGGACTGTACCAAAAATGATTCAAAATGTCAAATGGATCGTGCCTCATGTTGAATAACCACTTTTTAACCCCTCAGAGTGACCAAAATGGCCATTTTTACAGAGTTTTGCTTACTCAAAAGCTTCAATTTTGACCAATTGCAGGCACATAAATGACTTTAAACACACTTATTTTAGTTGAAAAAGTCATAATTCCCATCTAACAGTCATTTGGAGTCAAAAGATTAAATGTTAAAATTTCATCCATATTGACCATTTTGGGAACGTTCGACAGGTCCGGAGTCATCGTTTTTCATCAGAAAATGGATTTTTGGGACTGTACCAAAAATGATTCAAAATGTCAAATGGATCGTGCCTCATGTTGAATACCCACTTTTTAACCCCTCAGAGTGACCAAAATGGCCATTTTTACAGAGTTTTGCTTACTCAAAAGCTTCAATTTTGACCAATTGCAGGCACATAAATGACTTTAAACACACTTATTTTAGTTGAAAAAGTCATAATTCCCATCCAACAGTCATTTGGAGTCAAAAGATTAAATGTTAAAATTTCATCCATATTGACCATTTTGGAAACGTTCGACTGGTCCGGAGTCATCGTTTTTCATCAGAAAATTGATTTTTGGGACTGTACTAAAAATGATTCAAAATGTCAAATGGATCGTGCCTCATGTTGAATAACCACTTTTTAACCCCTCAGAGTGACCAAAATGGCAATTTTTACAGAGTTTTGCTTACTCAAAAGCTTCAATTTTGACCAATTTCAGGCTCATAAATGACTTTAAACACACTTGATTTAGTTGAAAAAGTCATAATTCACATCCAACAGTCATTTAGAGTCTAAAGATTAAATGTTAAAATTTCATCCATATTGACCATTTTGGGAACGTTCGACAGGTCCGGAGTCATCGTTTTTCATCAGAAAATGGATTTTTGGGACTGTACCAAAAATGATTCAAAATGTCAAATGGATCGTGCCTCATGTTGAATAATCACTTTTTAACCCCTCAGAGTGACCAAAATGGCCATTTTTACAGAGTTTTGCTTACTCAAAAGCTTTAATTTTGACCAATTTCAGGCACATAAATGACTTTAAACACACTTATTTTAGTTGAAAAAGTCATAATTCCCATCCAACAGTCATTTAGAGTCAAAAGATTAAATGTTAAAATTTCATCCATATTGACCATTTTGGAAACGTTCGACAGGTCCGGAGTCATCGTTTTTCATCAGAAAATGGATTTTTAGGACTGTACCAAAAATGATTCAAAATGTCAAATAGATCGTGCCTCATGTTGAATAACCACTTTTTAACCCCTCAAAGTGACCAAAATTGCCATTTTACAGAGTTTTTGCTTATTCAAAAGCTTAATTTTGACCAATTTCAGGCACATAAATGACTTTAAACACACTTATTTTAGTTGAAAAAGTCATAATTCACATCCAACAGTCATTTAGAGTCTAAAGATTAAATGTTAAAATTTCATCCATATTGACCATTTTGGGAAACGTTCGACAGGTCCGGAGTCATCGTTTTTCATCAGAAAATGGATTTTTGGGACTGTACCAAAAATGATTCAAAATGTCAAATGGATCGTGCCTCATGTTGAATAATCACTTTTTAACCCCTCAGAGTGACCAAAATGGCCATTTTTACAGAGTTTTGCTTACTCAAAAGCTTTAATTTTGACCAATTTCAGGCACATAAATGACTTTAAACACACTTATTTTAGTTGAAAAAGTCATAATTCCCACCCAACAGTCATTTAGAGTCTAAAGATTAAATGTTAAAATTTCATCCATATTGACCATTTTGGGAACGTTCGACAGGTCCGGAGTCATCGTTTTTCATCAGAAAATGGATTTTGGGGACTGTACCAAAAATGATTCAAAATGTCAAATGGATCGTGCCTCATGTTGAATAACCACTTTTTAACCCCTCAGAGTGACCAAAATGGCCATTTTTACAGAGTTTTGCTTACTCAAAAGCTTCAATTTTGACCAATTTCAGGCGCATAAACGATTTTAAACACACTTATTTTAGTTGAAAAAGTCATAATTCACATCCAACAGTCATTTAGAGTCAAAAGATTAAATGTTAACATTTCATCCATATTGACCATTTTGGGAACGTTCGACAGGTCGGAGTCATCGTTTTTCATCAGAAAATGGATTTTTGGGACTGTACCAAAAATGATTCAAAATGTCAAATGGATCGTGCCTCATGTTGAATAACCACTTTTTAACCCCTCAGAGTGACCAAAATGGCCATTTTTACAGAGTTTTGCTTACTCAAAAGCTTCAATTTTGAGCAATTTCAGGCACATAAATGACTTTAAACACACTTGATTTTAGTTGAAAAAGTCATAATTCCCACCCAACAGTCATTTAGAGTCTAAAGATTAAATGTTAAAATTTCATCCATATTGACCATTTTGGGAACGTTCGACAGGTCCGGAGTCATCGTTTTTCATCAGAAAATGGATTTTTGGGACTGTACCAAAAATGATTCAAAATGTCAAATGGATCGTGCCTCATGTTGAATAACCACTTTTTAACCCCTCAGAGTGACCAAAATGGCCATTTTTACAGAGTTTTGCTTACTCAAAAGCTTCAATTTTGACCAATTTCAGGCGCATAAACGATTTTAAACACACTTATTTTAGTTGAAAAAGTCATAATTCACATCCAACATTCATTTAGAGTCAAAAGATTAAATGTTAACATTTCATCCATATTGACCATTTTGGGAACGTTCGACAGGTCCGGAGTCATCGTTTTTCATCAGAAAATGGATTTTTGGGACTGTACCAAAAATGATTCAAAATGTCAAATGGATCGTGCCTCATGTTGAATAACCACTTTTTAACCCCTCAGAGTGACCAAAATGGCCATTTTTACAGAGTTTTGCTTACTCAAAAGCTTCAATTTTGAGCAATTTCAGGCACATAAATGACTTTAAACACACTTATTTTAGTTGAAAAAGTCATAATTCACATCCAACAGTCATTTAGAGTCAAAAGATTAAATGTTAAAATTTCATCCATATTGACCATTTTGGAAACGTTCGACAGGTCCGGAGTCATCGTTTTTCATCAGAAAATGAATTTTTGGGACTGTACCAAAAATGATTCAAAATGTCAAATGGATCGTGCCTCATGTTGAATAACCACTTTTTAACCCCTCAGAGTGACCAAAATGGCCATTTTTACAGAGTTTTGCTTACTCAAAAGCTTCAATTGTGACCAATTTCAGGCACATAAATGACTTTAAACACACTTGATTTAGTTGAAAAAGTCATAATTCACATCCAACAGTCATTTAGAGTCAAAAGATTAAATGTTAAATTTTCATCCATATTGACCATTTTGGAAACGTTCGACAGGTCCGGAGTCATCGTTTTTCATCAGAAAATGGATTTTTGGGACTGTACCAAAAATGATTCAAAATGTCAATTGGATCGTGCCTCATGTTGAATAACCACTTTTTAACCCCTCAGAGTGACCAAAATGGCCATTTTTACAGAGTTTTCCTTACTCAAAAGCTTCAATTTTGACCAATTTCAGGCACATAAATGACTTTAAACACACTTATTTTAGATGAAAAAGTCATAATTCACATCCAACAGTCATTTAGAGTCAAAAGATTAAATGTTAAAATTTCATCCATATTGACCATTTTGGAAACGTTCGACAGGTCCGGAGTCATCGTTTTTCATCAGAAAATGAATTTTTGGGACTGTACCAAAAATGATTCAAAATGTCAAATGGATCGTGCCTCATGTTGAATAACCACTTTTTAACCCCTCAGAGTGACCAAAATGGCCATTTTTACAGAGTTTTGCTTACTCAAAAGCTTCAATTTTGACCAATTTCAGGCGCATAAACGATTTTAAACACACTTATTTTAGTTGAAAAAGTCATAATTCACATCCAACAGTCATTTAGAGTCAAAAGATTACATGTTAAAATTTCATCCATATTGACCATTTTGGAAACGTTCGACAGGTCCGGAGTCATCGTTTTTCATCAGAAAATGGATTTTTGGGACTGTACCAAAAATGATTCAAAATGTCAAATGGATCGTGCCTCATGTTGAATAACCACTTTTTAACCCCTCAGAGTGACCAAAATGGCCATTTTTACAGAGTTTTGCTTACTCAAAAGCTTCAATTTTGACCAATTTCAGGCGCATAAACGATTTTAAACACACTTATTTTAGTTGAAAAAGTCATAATTCACATCCAACAGTCATTTAGAGTCAAAAGATTACATGTTAAAATTTCATCCATATTGACCATTTTGGAATCGTTCGACAGGTCCGGAGTCATCATTTTTCATCAGAAAATGGATTTTTGGGACTGTACCAAAAATGATTCAAAATGTCAAATGGATCGTGCCTCATGTTGAATAACCACTTTTTAACCCCTCAGAGTGACCAAAATTGCCATTTTTACAGAGTTTTTGCTTATTCAAAAGCTTTAATTTTGACCAATTTCAGGCACATAAATGACTTTAAACACACTTATTTTAGTTGAAAAAGTCATAATTCACATCCAACAGTCATTTAGAGTCAAAAGATTAAATGTTAAAATTTCATCCATATTGACCATTTTGGGAACGTTCGACAGGTCCGGAGTCATCGTTTTTCACCAGAAAATGGATTTTTGGGATTGTACCAAAAATGATTCAAAATGTCAAATGGATCGTGCCTCATGTTGAATAACCACTTTTTAACCCCTCAGAGTGACCAAAATTGCCATTTTTACAGAGTTTTTGCTTATTCAAAAGCTTTAATTTTGACCAATTTCAGGCACATAAATGACTTTAAACACACTTATTTTAGTTGAAAAAGTCATAATTCACATCCAACAGTCATTTAGAGTCAAAAGATTAAATGTTAAAATTTCATCCATATTGACCATTTTGGGAACGTTCGACAGGTCCGGAGTCATCGTTTTTCACCAGAAAATGGATTTTTGGGACTGTACCAAAAATGATTCAAAATGTCAAATGGATCGTGCCTCATGTTGAATAACCACTTTTTAACCCCTCAGAGTGACCAACATTGCCATTTTTACAGAGTTTCGCTTACTCAAAAGCTTCAATTTTGACCAATTTCAGGCACAGAAATGACTTTAAACACACTTATTTTAGTCGAAAAGGTCATAATTCACATCCAACAGTCATTTGGAGTCAAAAGATTAAATGTTAAAATTTCACCCATATTGACCATTTTGGGAACGTTCGACAGGTCCGGAGTCATCGTTTTTCATCAGAAAATGGATTTTTGGGACTGTACCAAAAATGATTCAAAATGTCAATTGGATCGTGCCTCATGTTGAATAACCACTTTTTAACCCCTCAGAGTGACCAAAATGGCCATTTTTACAGAGTTTTGCTTACTCAAAAGCTTCAATTTTGACCAATTTCAGGCACATAAATGACTTTAAACACACTTATTTTAGTTGAAAAAGTTATAATTCACATCCAACAGTCATTTAGAGTCAAAAGATTAAATGTTAAAATTTCATCCATATTGACCATTTTGGAAAGGTTCGACAGGTCCGGAGTCATCGTTTTTCATCAGAAAATGAATTTTTGGGACTGTACCAAAAATGATTCAAAATGTCAAATGGATCGTGCCTCATGTTGAATAACCACTTTTTAACCCCTCAGAGTGACCAAAATGGCAATTTTTACAGAGTTTTGCTTACTCAAAAGCTTCAATTTTGACCAATTTCAGGCTCATAAATGACTTTAAACACACTTGATTTAGTTGAAAAAGTCATAATTCACATCCAACAGTCATTTAGAGTCAAAAGATTAAATGTTAAAATTTCATCCATATTGACCATTTTGGAAACGTTCGACAGGTCCGGAGTCATCGTTTTTCATCAGAAAATTGATTTTTGGGACTGTACTAAAAATTATTCAAAATGTCAAATGGATCGTGACTCATGTTGAATAACCACTTTTTAACCCCTCAGAGTGACCAAAATGGCCAATTTTACAGAGTTTTGCTTACTCAAAAGCTTCAATTTTGACCAATTTCAGGCACATAAATGACTTTAAACACACTTATTTTAGTTGAAAAAGTCATAATTCCCATCCAACAGTCATTTGGAGTCAAAAGATTAAATGTTAAAATTTCATCCATATTGACCATTTTGGGAACGTTCGACACGTCCGGAGTCATCGTTTTTCATCAGAAAATGGATTTTTGGGACCGTACCAAAAATGATTCAAAATGTCAAATGGATCGTGCCTCATGTTGAATAACCACTTTTTAACCCCTCAGAGTGACCAAAAGTGCCATTTTTACAGAGTTTTGCTTACTCAAAAGCTTTAATTTTGACCAATTTCAGGCGCATAAATGATTTTAAACACACTTATTTTAGTTGAAAAAGTCATAATTCACATCCAACAGTCATTTAGAGTCAAAAGATTACATGTTAAAATTTCATCCATATTGACCATTTTGGAAACGTTCGACAGGTCCGGAGTCATCGTTTTTCATCAGAAAATGGATTTTTGGGACTGTACCAAAAATGATTCAAAATGTCAAATGGATCGTGCCTCATGTTGAATAACCACTTTTTAACCCCTCAAAGTGACCAAAATTGCCATTTTTACAGAGTTTTTGCTTATTCAAAAGCTTTAATTTTGACCAATTTCAGGCACATAAATGACTTTAAACACACTTATTTTAGTTGAAAAAGTCATAATTCACATCCAACAGTCATTTAGAGTCTAAAGATTAAATGTTAAAATTTCATCCATATTGACCATTTTGGGAACGTTCGACAGGTCCGGAGTCATCATTTTTCATCAGAAAATGGATTTTTGGGACTGTACCAAAAATGATTCAAAATGTCAAATGGATCGTGCCTCATGTTGAATAATCACTTTTTAACCCCTCAGAGTGACCAAAATGGCCATTTTTACAGAGTTTTGCTTACTCAAAAGCTTCAATTTTGGCCAATTTCAGGCACATAAATGACTTTAAACACACTTATTTTAGTTGAAAAAGTCATAATTCCCACCCAACAGTCATTTGGAGTCAAAAGATTAAATGTTAAAATTTCATCCATATTGACCATTTTGGGAACGTTCGACAGGTCCGGAGTCATCGTTTTTCATCAGAAAATGGATTTTTGGGACTGTACCAAAAATGATTCAAAATGTCAAATGGATCGTGCCTCATGTTGAATAACCACTTTTTAACCCCTCAGAGTGACCAAAATTGCCATTTTTACAGAGTTTTTGCTTATTCAAAACTTTAATTTTGACCAATTTCAGGCACATAAATGACTTTAGACACACTTATTTTAGTTGAAAAAGTCATAATTCACATCCAACAGTCATTTAGAGTCAAAAGATTAAATGTTAACATTTCATCCATATTGACCATTTTGGGAACGTTCGACAGGTCCGGAGTCATCGTTTTTCATCAGAAAATGGATTTTTGGGACTGTACCAAAAATGATTCAAAATGTCAAATGGATCGTGCCTCATGTTGAATAACCACTTTTTAACCCCTCAGAGTGACCAACATTGCCATTTTTACAGAGTTTCGCTTACTCAAAAGCTTCAATTTTGACCAATTTCAGGCACAGAAATGACTTTAAACACACTTATTTTAGTCGAAAAGGTCATAATTCACATCCAACAGTCATTTGGAGTCAAAAGATTAAATGTTAAAATTTCACCCATATTGACCATTTTGGGAACGTTCGACAGGTCCGGAGTCATCGTTTTTCATCAGAAAATGGATTTTTGGGACTGTACCAAAAATGATTTAAAATGTCAATTGGATCGTGCCTCATGTTGAATAACCACTTTTTAACCCCTCAGAGTGACCAACATTGCCATTTTTACAGAGTTTCGCTTACTCAAAAGCTTCAATTTTGACCAATTTCAGGCACAGAAATGACTTTAAACACACTTATTTTAGTCGAAAAGGTCATAATTCACATCCAACAGTCATTTGGAGTCAAAAGATTAAATGTTAAAATTTCACCCATATTGACCATTTTGGGAACGTTCGACAGGTCCGGAGTCATCGTTTTTCATCAGAAAATGGATTTTTGGGACTGTACCAAAAATGATTCAAAATGTCAATTGGATCGTGCCTCATGTTGAAAAACCACTTTTTAACCCCTCAGAGTGACCAAAATGGCCATTTTTACAGAGTTTTGCTTACTCAAAAGCTTCAATTTTGACCAATTTCAGGCACATAAATGACTTTAAACACACTTATTTTAGTTGAAAAAGTCATAATTCACATCCAACAGTCATTTAGAGTCAAAAGATTAAATGTTAAAATTTCATCCATATTGACCATTTTGGAAAGGTTCGACAGGTCCGGAGTCATCGTTTTTCATCAGAAAATGAATTTTTGGGACTGTACCAAAAATGATTCAAAATGTCAAATGGATCGTGCCTCATGTTGAATAACCACTTTTTAACCCCTCAGAGTGACCAAAATGGCAATTTTTACAGAGTTTTGCTTACTCAAAAGCTTCAATTTTGACCAATTTCAGGCTCATAAATGACTTTAAACACACTTGATTTAGTTGAAAAAGTCATAATTCACATCCAACAGTCATTTAGAGTCAAAAGATTAAATGTTAAAATTTCATCCATATTGACCATTTTGGAAACGTTCGACAGGTCCGGAGTCATCGTTTTTCATCAGAAAATTGATTTTTGGGACTGTACTAAAAATTATTCAAAATGTCAAATGGATCGTGACTCATGTTGAATAACCACTTTTTAACCCCTCAGAGTGACCAAAATGGCCAATTTTACAGAGTTTTGCTTACTCAAAAGCTTCAATTTTGACCAATTTCAGGCACATAAATGACTTTAAACACACTTATTTTAGTTGAAAAAGTCATAATTCCCATCCAACAGTCATTTGGAGTCAAAAGATTAAATGTTAAAATTTCATCCATATTGACCATTTTGGGAACGTTCGACACGTCCGGAGTCATCGTTTTTCATCAGAAAATGGATTTTTGGGACCGTACCAAAAATGATTCAAAATGTCAAATGGATCGTGCCTCATGTTGAATAACCACTTTTTAACCCCTCAGAGTGACCAAAAGTGCCATTTTTACAGAGTTTTGCTTACTCAAAAGCTTTAATTTTGACCAATTTCAGGCGCATAAATGATTTTAAACACACTTATTTTAGTTGAAAAAGTCATAATTCACATCCAACAGTCATTTAGAGTCTAAAGATTAAATGTTAAAATTTCATCCATATTGACCATTTTGGGAACGTTCGACAGGTCCGGAGTCATCGTTTTTCATCAGAAAATGGATTTTTGGGACTGTACCAAAAATGATTCAAAATGTCAAATGGATCGTGCCTCATGTTGAATACCCACTTTTTAACCCCTCAGAGTGACCAAAATGGCCATTTTTACAGAGTTTTGCTTACTCAAAAGCTTCAATTTTGACCAATTGCAGGCACATAAATGACTTTAAACACACTTATTTTAGTTGAAAAAGTCATAATTCCCATCCAACAGTCATTTGGAGTCAAAAGATTAAATGTTAAAATTTCATCCATATTGACCATTTTGGAAACGTTCGACTGGTCCGGAGTCATCGTTTTTCATCAGAAAATTGATTTTTGGGACTGTACTAAAAATGATTCAAAATGTCAAATGGATCGTGCCTCATGTTGAATAACCACTTTTTAACCCCTCAGAGTGACCAAAATTGCCATTTTTACAGAGTTTTTGCTTATTCAAAAGCTATAATTTTGACCAATTTCAGGCACATAAATGACTTTAAACACACTTATTTTAGTTGAAAAAGTCATAATTCACATCCAACAGTCATTTAGAGTCTAAAGATTAAATGTTAAAATTTCATCCATATTGACCATTTTGGGAACGTTCGACAGGTCCGGAGTCATCGTTTTTCATCAGAAAATGGATTTTTGGGACTGTACCAAAAATGATTCAAAATGTCAAATGGATCGTGCCTCATGTTGAATAACCACTTTTTAACCCCTCAGAGTGACCAAAATTGCCATTTTTACAGAGTTTTTGCTTATTCAAAAGCTATAATTTTGACCAATTTCAGGCACATAAATGACTTTAAACACACTTATTTTAGTTGAAAAAGTCATAATTCCCATCCAACAGTCATTTGGAGTCAAAAGATTACATGTTAAAATTTCATCCATATTGACCATTTTGGAAACGTTCGACAGGTCCGGAGTCATCGTTTTTCATCAGAAAATGGATTTTTAGGACTGTACCAAAAATGATTCAAAATGTCAAATAGATCGTGCCTCATGTTGAATAACCACTTTTTAACCCCTCAAAGTGACCAAAATTGCCATTTTACAGAGTTTTTGCTTATTCAAAAGCTTTAATTTTGACCAATTTCAGGCACATAAATGACTTTAAACACACTTATTTTAGTTGAAAAAGTCATAATTCACATCCAACAGTCATTTAGAGTCTAAAGATTAAATGTTAAAATTTCATCCATATTGACCATTTTGGAAACGTTCGACAGGTCCGGAGTCATCGTTTTTCATCAGAAAATGGATTTTTGGGACTGTACCAAAAATGATTCAAAATGTCAAATGGATCGTGCCTCATGTTGAATAATCACTTTTTAACCCCTCAGAGTGACCAAAATGGCCATTTTTACAGAGTTTTGCTTACTCAAAAGCTTTAATTTTGACCAATTTCAGGCACATAAATGACTTTAAACACACTTATTTTAGTTGAAAAAGTCATAATTCCCACCCAACAGTCATTTAGAGTCTAAAGATTAAATGTTAAAATTTCATCCATATTGACCATTTTGGGAACGTTCGACAGGTCCGGAGTCATCGTTTTTCATCAGACAATGGATTTTTGGGACTGTACCAAAAATGATTCAAAATGTCAATTGGATCGTGCCTCATGTTGAATAACCACTTTTTAACCCCTCAGAGTGACCAAAATGGCCATTTTTACAGAGTTTTGCTTACTCAAAAGCTTCAATTTTGACCAACTTCAGGCACATAAATGACTTTAAACACACTTATTTTAGTTGAAAAAGTCATAATTCACATCCAACAGTCATTTAGAGTCAAAAGATTAAATGTTAACATTTCATCCATATTGACCATTTTGGGAACGTTCGACAGGTCCGGAGTCATCGTTTTTCATCAGAAAATGGATTTTTGGGACTGTACCAAAAATGATTCAAAATGTCAAATGGATCGTGCTTCATGTTGAATAACCACTTTTTAACCCCTCAGAGTGACCAAAATGGCCATTTTTACAGAGTTTTGCTTACTCAAAAGCTTCAATTTTGAGCAATTTCAGGCACATAAATGACTTTAAACACACTTATTTTAGTTGAAAAAGTCATAATTCACATCCAACAGTCATTTAGAGTCAAAAGATTAAATGTTAAAATTTCATCCATATTGACCATTTTGGAAACGTTCGACAGGTCCGGAGTCATCGTTTTTCATCAGAAAATGAATTTTTGGGACTGTACCAAAAATGATTCAAAATGTCAAATGGATCGTGCCTCATGTTGAATAACCACTTTTTAACCCCTCAGAGTGACCAAAATGGCCATTTTTACAGAGTTTTGCTTACTCAAAAGCTTCAATTGTGACCAATTTCAGGCACATAAATGACTTTAAACACACTTGATTTAGTTGAAAAAGTCATAATTCACATCCAACAGTCATTTAGAGTCAAAAGATTAAATGTTAAATTTTCATCCATATTGACCATTTTGGAAACGTTCGACAGGTCCGGAGTCATCGTTTTTCATCAGAAAATGGATTTTTGGGACTGTACCAAAAATGATTCAAAATGTCAATTGGATCGTGCCTCATGTTGAATAACCACTTTTTAACCCCTCAGAGTGACCAAAATGGCCATTTTTACAGAGTTTTCCTTACTCAAAAGCTTCAATTTTGACCAATTTCAGGCACATAAATGACTTTAAACACACTTATTTTAGATGAAAAAGTCATAATTCACATCCAACAGTCATTTAGAGTCAAAAGATTAAATGTTAAAATTTCATCCATATTGACCATTTTGGAAACGTTCGACAGGTCCGGAGTCATCGTTTTTCATCAGAAAATGAATTTTTGGGACTGTACCAAAAATGATTCAAAATGTCAAATGGATCGTGCCTCATGTTGAATAACCACTTTTTAACCCCTCAGAGTGACCAAAATGGCCATTTTTACAGAGTTTTGCTTACTCAAAAGCTTCAATTTTGACCAATTTCAGGCGCATAAACGATTTTAAACACACTTATTTTAGTTGAAAAAGTCATAATTCACATCCAACAGTCATTTAGAGTCAAAAGATTACATGTTAAAATTTCATCCATATTGACCATTTTGGAAACGTTCGACAGGTCCGGAGTCATCGTTTTTCATCAGAAAATGGATTTTTGGGACTGTACCAAAAATGATTCAAAATGTCAAATGGATCGTGCCTCATGTTGAATAACCACTTTTTAACCCCTCAGAGTGACCAAAATGGCCATTTTTACAGAGTTTTGCTTACTCAAAAGCTTCAATTTTGACCAATTTCAGGCGCATAAACGATTTTAAACACACTTATTTTAGTTGAAAAAGTCATAATTCACATCCAACAGTCATTTAGAGTCAAAAGATTACATGTTAAAATTTCATCCATATTGACCATTTTGGAATCGTTCGACAGGTCCGGAGTCATCATTTTTCATCAGAAAATGGATTTTTGGGACTGTACCAAAAATGATTCAAAATGTCAAATGGATCGTGCCTCATGTTGAATAACCACTTTTTAACCCCTCAGAGTGACCAAAATTGCCATTTTTACAGAGTTTTTGCTTATTCAAAAGCTTTAATTTTGACCAATTTCAGGCACATAAATGACTTTAAACACACTTATTTTAGTTGAAAAAGTCATAATTCACATCCAACAGTCATTTAGAGTCAAAAGATTAAATGTTAAAATTTCATCCATATTGACCATTTTGGGAACGTTCGACAGGTCCGGAGTCATCGTTTTTCACCAGAAAATGGATTTTTGGGATTGTACCAAAAATGATTCAAAATGTCAAATGGATCGTGCCTCATGTTGAATAACCACTTTTTAACCCCTCAGAGTGACCAAAATTGCCATTTTTACAGAGTTTTTGCTTATTCAAAAGCTTTAATTTTGACCAATTTCAGGCACATAAATGACTTTAAACACACTTATTTTAGTTGAAAAAGTCATAATTCACATCCAACAGTCATTTAGAGTCAAAAGATTAAATGTTAAAATTTCATCCATATTGACCATTTTGGGAACGTTCGACAGGTCCGGAGTCATCGTTTTTCACCAGAAAATGGATTTTTGGGACTGTACCAAAAATGATTCAAAATGTCAAATGGATCGTGCCTCATGTTGAATAACCACTTTTTAACCCCTCAGAGTGACCAACATTGCCATTTTTACAGAGTTTCGCTTACTCAAAAGCTTCAATTTTGACCAATTTCAGGCACAGAAATGACTTTAAACACACTTATTTTAGTCGAAAAGGTCATAATTCACATCCAACAGTCATTTGGAGTCAAAAGATTAAATGTTAAAATTTCACCCATATTGACCATTTTGGGAACGTTCGACAGGTCCGGAGTCATCGTTTTTCATCAGAAAATGGATTTTTGGGACTGTACCAAAAATGATTCAAAATGTCAATTGGATCGTGCCTCATGTTGAATAACCACTTTTTAACCCCTCAGAGTGACCAAAATGGCCATTTTTACAGAGTTTTGCTTACTCAAAAGCTTCAATTTTGACCAATTTCAGGCACATAAATGACTTTAAACACACTTATTTTAGTTGAAAAAGTTATAATTCACATCCAACAGTCATTTAGAGTCAAAAGATTAAATGTTAAAATTTCATCCATATTGACCATTTTGGAAAGGTTCGACAGGTCCGGAGTCATCGTTTTTCATCAGAAAATGAATTTTTGGGACTGTACCAAAAATGATTCAAAATGTCAAATGGATCGTGCCTCATGTTGAATAACCACTTTTTAACCCCTCAGAGTGACCAAAATGGCAATTTTTACAGAGTTTTGCTTACTCAAAAGCTTCAATTTTGACCAATTTCAGGCTCATAAATGACTTTAAACACACTTGATTTAGTTGAAAAAGTCATAATTCACATCCAACAGTCATTTAGAGTCAAAAGATTAAATGTTAAAATTTCATCCATATTGACCATTTTGGAAACGTTCGACAGGTCCGGAGTCATCGTTTTTCATCAGAAAATTGATTTTTGGGACTGTACTAAAAATTATTCAAAATGTCAAATGGATCGTGACTCATGTTGAATAACCACTTTTTAACCCCTCAGAGTGACCAAAATGGCCAATTTTACAGAGTTTTGCTTACTCAAAAGCTTCAATTTTGACCAATTTCAGGCACATAAATGACTTTAAACACACTTATTTTAGTTGAAAAAGTCATAATTCCCATCCAACAGTCATTTGGAGTCAAAAGATTAAATGTTAAAATTTCATCCATATTGACCATTTTGGGAACGTTCGACACGTCCGGAGTCATCGTTTTTCATCAGAAAATGGATTTTTGGGACCGTACCAAAAATGATTCAAAATGTCAAATGGATCGTGCCTCATGTTGAATAACCACTTTTTAACCCCTCAGAGTGACCAAAAGTGCCATTTTTACAGAGTTTTGCTTACTCAAAAGCTTTAATTTTGACCAATTTCAGGCGCATAAATGATTTTAAACACACTTATTTTAGTTGAAAAAGTCATAATTCACATCCAACAGTCATTTAGAGTCAAAAGATTACATGTTAAAATTTCATCCATATTGACCATTTTGGAAACGTTCGACAGGTCCGGAGTCATCGTTTTTCATCAGAAAATGGATTTTTGGGACTGTACCAAAAATGATTCAAAATGTCAAATGGATCGTGCCTCATGTTGAATAACCACTTTTTAACCCCTCAAAGTGACCAAAATTGCCATTTTTACAGAGTTTTTGCTTATTCAAAAGCTTTAATTTTGACCAATTTCAGGCACATAAATGACTTTAAACACACTTATTTTAGTTGAAAAAGTCATAATTCACATCCAACAGTCATTTAGAGTCTAAAGATTAAATGTTAAAATTTCATCCATATTGACCATTTTGGGAACGTTCGACAGGTCCGGAGTCATCATTTTTCATCAGAAAATGGATTTTTGGGACTGTACCAAAAATGATTCAAAATGTCAAATGGATCGTGCCTCATGTTGAATAATCACTTTTTAACCCCTCAGAGTGACCAAAATGGCCATTTTTACAGAGTTTTGCTTACTCAAAAGCTTCAATTTTGGCCAATTTCAGGCACATAAATGACTTTAAACACACTTATTTTAGTTGAAAAAGTCATAATTCCCACCCAACAGTCATTTGGAGTCAAAAGATTAAATGTTAAAATTTCATCCATATTGACCATTTTGGGAACGTTCGACAGGTCCGGAGTCATCGTTTTTCATCAGAAAATGGATTTTTGGGACTGTACCAAAAATGATTCAAAATGTCAAATGGATCGTGCCTCATGTTGAATAACCACTTTTTAACCCCTCAGAGTGACCAAAATTGCCATTTTTACAGAGTTTTTGCTTATTCAAAACTTTAATTTTGACCAATTTCAGGCACATAAATGACTTTAGACACACTTATTTTAGTTGAAAAAGTCATAATTCACATCCAACAGTCATTTAGAGTCAAAAGATTAAATGTTAACATTTCATCCATATTGACCATTTTGGGAACGTTCGACAGGTCCGGAGTCATCGTTTTTCATCAGAAAATGGATTTTTGGGACTGTACCAAAAATGATTCAAAATGTCAAATGGATCGTGCCTCATGTTGAATAACCACTTTTTAACCCCTCAGAGTGACCAACATTGCCATTTTTACAGAGTTTCGCTTACTCAAAAGCTTCAATTTTGACCAATTTCAGGCACAGAAATGACTTTAAACACACTTATTTTAGTCGAAAAGGTCATAATTCACATCCAACAGTCATTTGGAGTCAAAAGATTAAATGTTAAAATTTCACCCATATTGACCATTTTGGGAACGTTCGACAGGTCCGGAGTCATCGTTTTTCATCAGAAAATGGATTTTTGGGACTGTACCAAAAATGATTTAAAATGTCAATTGGATCGTGCCTCATGTTGAATAACCACTTTTTAACCCCTCAGAGTGACCAACATTGCCATTTTTACAGAGTTTCGCTTACTCAAAAGCTTCAATTTTGACCAATTTCAGGCACAGAAATGACTTTAAACACACTTATTTTAGTCGAAAAGGTCATAATTCACATCCAACAGTCATTTGGAGTCAAAAGATTAAATGTTAAAATTTCACCCATATTGACCATTTTGGGAACGTTCGACAGGTCCGGAGTCATCGTTTTTCATCAGAAAATGGATTTTTGGGACTGTACCAAAAATGATTCAAAATGTCAATTGGATCGTGCCTCATGTTGAAAAACCACTTTTTAACCCCTCAGAGTGACCAAAATGGCCATTTTTACAGAGTTTTGCTTACTCAAAAGCTTCAATTTTGACCAATTTCAGGCACATAAATGACTTTAAACACACTTATTTTAGTTGAAAAAGTCATAATTCACATCCAACAGTCATTTAGAGTCAAAAGATTAAATGTTAAAATTTCATCCATATTGACCATTTTGGAAAGGTTCGACAGGTCCGGAGTCATCGTTTTTCATCAGAAAATGAATTTTTGGGACTGTACCAAAAATGATTCAAAATGTCAAATGGATCGTGCCTCATGTTGAATAACCACTTTTTAACCCCTCAGAGTGACCAAAATGGCAATTTTTACAGAGTTTTGCTTACTCAAAAGCTTCAATTTTGACCAATTTCAGGCTCATAAATGACTTTAAACACACTTGATTTAGTTGAAAAAGTCATAATTCACATCCAACAGTCATTTAGAGTCAAAAGATTAAATGTTAAAATTTCATCCATATTGACCATTTTGGAAACGTTCGACAGGTCCGGAGTCATCGTTTTTCATCAGAAAATTGATTTTTGGGACTGTACTAAAAATTATTCAAAATGTCAAATGGATCGTGACTCATGTTGAATAACCACTTTTTAACCCCTCAGAGTGACCAAAATGGCCAATTTTACAGAGTTTTGCTTACTCAAAAGCTTCAATTTTGACCAATTTCAGGCACATAAATGACTTTAAACACACTTATTTTAGTTGAAAAAGTCATAATTCCCATCCAACAGTCATTTGGAGTCAAAAGATTAAATGTTAAAATTTCATCCATATTGACCATTTTGGGAACGTTCGACACGTCCGGAGTCATCGTTTTTCATCAGAAAATGGATTTTTGGGACCGTACCAAAAATGATTCAAAATGTCAAATGGATCGTGCCTCATGTTGAATAACCACTTTTTAACCCCTCAGAGTGACCAAAAGTGCCATTTTTACAGAGTTTTGCTTACTCAAAAGCTTTAATTTTGACCAATTTCAGGCGCATAAATGATTTTAAACACACTTATTTTAGTTGAAAAAGTCATAATTCACATCCAACAGTCATTTAGAGTCTAAAGATTAAATGTTAAAATTTCATCCATATTGACCATTTTGGGAACGTTCGACAGGTCCGGAGTCATCGTTTTTCATCAGAAAATGGATTTTTGGGACTGTACCAAAAATGATTCAAAATGTCAAATGGATCGTGCCTCATGTTGAATACCCACTTTTTAACCCCTCAGAGTGACCAAAATGGCCATTTTTACAGAGTTTTGCTTACTCAAAAGCTTCAATTTTGACCAATTGCAGGCACATAAATGACTTTAAACACACTTATTTTAGTTGAAAAAGTCATAATTCCCATCCAACAGTCATTTGGAGTCAAAAGATTAAATGTTAAAATTTCATCCATATTGACCATTTTGGAAACGTTCGACTGGTCCGGAGTCATCGTTTTTCATCAGAAAATTGATTTTTGGGACTGTACTAAAAATGATTCAAAATGTCAAATGGATCGTGCCTCATGTTGAATAACCACTTTTTAACCCCTCAGAGTGACCAAAATTGCCATTTTTACAGAGTTTTTGCTTATTCAAAAGCTATAATTTTGACCAATTTCAGGCACATAAATGACTTTAAACACACTTATTTTAGTTGAAAAAGTCATAATTCACATCCAACAGTCATTTAGAGTCTAAAGATTAAATGTTAAAATTTCATCCATATTGACCATTTTGGGAACGTTCGACAGGTCCGGAGTCATCGTTTTTCATCAGAAAATGGATTTTTGGGACTGTACCAAAAATGATTCAAAATGTCAAATGGATCGTGCCTCATGTTGAATAACCACTTTTTAACCCCTCAGAGTGACCAAAATTGCCATTTTTACAGAGTTTTTGCTTATTCAAAAGCTATAATTTTGACCAATTTCAGGCACATAAATGACTTTAAACACACTTATTTTAGTTGAAAAAGTCATAATTCCCATCCAACAGTCATTTGGAGTCAAAAGATTACATGTTAAAATTTCATCCATATTGACCATTTTGGAAACGTTCGACAGGTCCGGAGTCATCGTTTTTCATCAGAAAATGGATTTTTAGGACTGTACCAAAAATGATTCAAAATGTCAAATAGATCGTGCCTCATGTTGAATAACCACTTTTTAACCCCTCAAAGTGACCAAAATTGCCATTTTACAGAGTTTTTGCTTATTCAAAAGCTTTAATTTTGACCAATTTCAGGCACATAAATGACTTTAAACACACTTATTTTAGTTGAAAAAGTCATAATTCACATCCAACAGTCATTTAGAGTCTAAAGATTAAATGTTAAAATTTCATCCATATTGACCATTTTGGAAACGTTCGACAGGTCCGGAGTCATCGTTTTTCATCAGAAAATGGATTTTTGGGACTGTACCAAAAATGATTCAAAATGTCAAATGGATCGTGCCTCATGTTGAATAATCACTTTTTAACCCCTCAGAGTGACCAAAATGGCCATTTTTACAGAGTTTTGCTTACTCAAAAGCTTTAATTTTGACCAATTTCAGGCACATAAATGACTTTAAACACACTTATTTTAGTTGAAAAAGTCATAATTCCCACCCAACAGTCATTTAGAGTCTAAAGATTAAATGTTAAAATTTCATCCATATTGACCATTTTGGGAACGTTCGACAGGTCCGGAGTCATCGTTTTTCATCAGACAATGGATTTTTGGGACTGTACCAAAAATGATTCAAAATGTCAATTGGATCGTGCCTCATGTTGAATAACCACTTTTTAACCCCTCAGAGTGACCAAAATGGCCATTTTTACAGAGTTTTGCTTACTCAAAAGCTTCAATTTTGACCAACTTCAGGCACATAAATGACTTTAAACACACTTATTTTAGTTGAAAAAGTCATAATTCACATCCAACAGTCATTTAGAGTCAAAAGATTAAATGTTAAAATTTCATCCATATTGACCATTTTGGAAACGTTCGACTGGTCCGGAGTCATCGTTTTTCATCAGAAAATTGATTTTTGGGACTGTACTAAAAATGATTCAAAATGTCAAATGGATCGTGCCTCATGTTGAATAACCACTTTTTAACCCCTCAGAGTGACCAAAATTGCCATTTTTACAGAGTTTTTGCTTATTCAAAAGCTATAATTTTGACCAATTTCAGGCACATAAATGACTTTAAACACACTTATTTTAGTTGAAAAAGTCATAATTCACATCCAACAGTCATTTAGAGTCTAAAGATTAAATGTTAAAATTTCATCCATATTGACCATTTTGGGAACGTTCGACAGGTCCGGAGTCATCGTTTTTCATCAGAAAATGGATTTTTGGGACTGTACCAAAAATGATTCAAAATGTCAAATGGATCGTGCCTCATGTTGAATAACCACTTTTTAACCCCTCAAAGTGACCAAAATTGCCATTTTACAGAGTTTTTGCTTATTCAAAAGCTTTAATTTTGACCAATTTCAGGCACATAAATGACTTTAAACACACTTATTTTAGTTGAAAAAGTCATAATTCACATCCAACAGTCATTTAGAGTCTAAAGATTAAATGTTAAAATTTCATCCATATTGACCATTTTGGGAACGTTCGACAGGTCCGGAGTCATCATTTTTCATCAGAAAATGGATTTTTGGGACTGTACCAAAAATGATTCAAAATGTCAAATGGATCGTGCCTCATGTTGAATAATCACTTTTTAACCCCTCAGAGTGACCAAAATGGCCATTTTTACAGAGTTTTGCTTACTCAAAAGCTTCAATTTTGACCAATTTCAGGCACATAAATGACTTTAAACACACTTATTTTAGTTGAAAAAGTCATAATTCCCACCCAACAGTCATTTGGAGTCAAAAGATTAAATGTTAAAATTTCATCCATATTGACCATTTTGGGAACGTTCGACAGGTCCGGAGTCATCGTTTTTCATCAGAAAATGGATTTTTGGGACTGTACCAAAAATGATTCAAAATGTCAAATGGATCGTGCCTCATGTTGAATAACCACTTTTTAACCCCTCAGAGTGACCAAAATTGCCATTTTTACAGAGTTTTTGCTTATTCAAAAGCTTTAATTTTGACCAATTTCAGGCACATAAATGACTTTAGACACACTTATTTTAGTTGAAAAAGTCATAATTCACATCCAACAGTCATTTAGAGTCAAAAGATTAAATGTTAACATTTCATCCATATTGACCATTTTGGGAACGTTCGACAGGTCCGGAGTCATCGTTTTTCATCAGAAAATGGATTTTTGGGACTGTACCAAAAATGATTCAAAATGCCAAATGGATCGTGCCTCATGTTGAATAACCACTTTTTAACCCCTCAGAGTGACCAAAATGGCCATTTTTACAGAGTTTTGCTTACTCAAAAGCTTCAATTTTGAGCAATTTCAGGCACATAAATGACTTTAAACACACTTATTTTAGTTGAAAAAGTCATAATTCACATCCAACAGTCATTTAGAGTCAAAAGATTAAATGTTAAAATTTCATCCATATTGACCATTTTGGAAACGTTCGACAGGTCCGGAGTCATCGTTTTTCATCAGAAAATGAATTTTTGGGACTGTACCAAAAATGATTCAAAATGTCAAATGGATCGTGCCTCATGTTGAATAACCACTTTTTAACCCCTCAGAGTGACCAAAATGGCCATTTTTACAGAGTTTTGCTTACTCAAAAGCTTCAATTGTGACCAATTTCAGGCACATAAATCACTTTAAACACACTTGATTTAGTTGAAAAAGTCATAATTCACATCCAACAGTCATTTAGAGTCAAAAGATTAAATGTTAAAATTTCATCCATATTGACCATTTTGGAAACGTTCGACAGGTCCGGAGTCATCGTTTTTCATCAGAAAATGGATTTTTGGGACTGTACCAAAAATGATTCAAAATGTCAATTGGATCGTGCCTCATGTTGAATAACCACTTTTTAACCCCTCAGAGTGACCAAAATGGCCATTTTTACAGAGTTTTGCTTACTCAAAAGCTTCAATTTTGACCAATTTCAGGCACATAAATGACTTTAAACACACTTATTTTAGTTGAAAAAGTCATAATTCACATCCAACAGTCATTTAGAGTCAAAAGATTAAATGTTAAAATTTCATCCATATTGACCATTTTGGAAACGTTCGACAGGTCCGGAGTCATCGTTTTTCATCAGAAAATGAATTTTTGGGACTGTACCAAAAATGATTCAAAATGTCAAATGGATCGTGCCTCATGTTGAATAACCACTTTTTAACCCCTCAGAGTGACCAAAATGGCCATTTTTACAGAATTTTGCTTACTCAAAAGCTTCAATTTTGACCAATTTCAGGCACATAAATGACTTTAAACACACTTGATTTAGTTGAAAAAGTCATAATTCACATCCAACAGTCATTTAGAGTCAAAAGAATAAATGTTAAAATTTCATCCATATTGACCATTTTGGAAACGTTCGACAGGTCCGGAGTCATCGTTTTTCATCAGAAAATGGATTTTTGGGACTGTACCAAAAATGATTCAAAATGTCAAATGGATCGTGCCTCATGTTGAATAACCACTTTTTAACCCCTCAGAGTGACCAAAATGGCCATTTTTACAGAGTTTTGCTTACTCAAAAGCTTCAATTTTGACCAATTGCAGGCACATAAATGACTTTAAACACACTTATTTTAGTTGAAAAAGTCATAATTCCCATCCAACAGTCATTTGGAGTCAAAAGATTAAATGTTAAAATTTCATCCATATTGACCATTTTGGGAACGTTCGACAGGTCCGGAGTCATCGTTTTTCATCAGAAAATGGATTTTTGGGACTGTACCAAAAATGATTCAAAATGTCAAATGGATCGTGCCTCATGTTGAATAACCACTTTTTAACCCCTCAGAGTGACCAAAATTGCCATTTTTACAGAGTTTTTGCTTATTCAAAAGCTTTAATTTTGACCAATTTCAGGCACATAAATGACTTTAAACACACTTATTTTAGTTGAAAAAGTCATAATTCACATCCAACAGTCATTTAGAGTCTAAAGATTAAATGTTAAAATTTCATCCATATTGACCATTTTGGGAACGTTCGACAGGTCCGGAGTCATCGTTTTTCATCAGAAAATGGATTTTTGGGACTGTACCAAAAATGATTCAAAATGTCAAATGGATCGTGCCTCATGTTGAATAACCACTTTTTAACCCCTCAGAGTGACCAAAATTGCCATTTTTACAGAGTTTTTGCTTATTCAAAAGCTTTAATTTTGACCAATTTCAGGCACATAAATGACTTTAAACACACTTATTTTAGTTGAAAAAGTCATAATTCACATCCAACAGTCATTTAGAGTCAAAAGATTAAATGTTAAAATTTCATCCATATTGACCATTTTGGGAACGTTCGACAGGTCCGGAGTCATCGTTTTTCACCAGAAAATGGATTTTTGGGATTGTACCAAAAATGATTCAAAATGTCAAATGGATCGTGCCTCATGTTGAATAACCACTTTTTAACCCCTCAGAGTGACCAAAATTGCCATTTTTACAGAGTTTTTGCTTATTCAAAAGCTTTAATTTTGACCAATTTCAGGCACATAAATGACTTTAAACACACTTATTTTAGTTGAAAAAGTCATAATTCACATCCAACAGTCATTTAGAGTCAAAAGATTAAATGTTAAAATTTCATCCATATTGACCATTTTGGGAACGTTCGACAGGTCCGGAGTCATCGTTTTTCACCAGAAAATGGATTTTTGGGACTGTACCAAAAATGATTCAAAATGTCAAATGGATCGTGCCTCATGTTGAATAACCACTTTTTAACCCCTCAGAGTGACCAACATTGCCATTTTTACAGAGTTTCGCTTACTCAAAAGCTTCAATTTTGACCAATTTCAGGCACAGAAATGACTTTAAACACACTTATTTTAGTCGAAAAGGTCATAATTCACATCCAACAGTCATTTGGAGTCAAAAGATTAAATGTTAAAATTTCACCCATATTGACCATTTTGGGAACGTTCGACAGGTCCGGAGTCATCGTTTTTCATCAGAAAATGGATTTTTGGGACTGTACCAAAAATGATTCAAAATGTCAATTGGATCGTGCCTCATGTTGAATAACCACTTTTTAACCCCTCAGAGTGACCAAAATGGCCATTTTTACAGAGTTTTGCTTACTCAAAAGCTTCAATTTTGACCAATTTCAGGCACATAAATGACTTTAAACACACTTATTTTAGTTGAAAAAGTCATAATTCACATCCAACAGTCATTTAGAGTCAAAAGATTAAATGTTAAAATTTCATCCATATTGACCATTTTGGAAAGGTTCGACAGGTCCGGAGTCATCGTTTTTCATCAGAAAATGAATTTTTGGGACTGTACCAAAAATGATTCAAAATGTCAAATGGATCGTGCCTCATGTTGAATAACCACTTTTTAACCCCTCAGAGTGACCAAAATGGCAATTTTTACAGAGTTTTGCTTACTCAAAAGCTTCAATTTTGACCAATTTCAGGCTCATAAATGACTTTAAACACACTTGATTTAGTTGAAAAAGTCATAATTCACATCCAACAGTCATTTAGAGTCAAAAGATTAAATGTTAAAATTTCATCCATATTGACCATTTTGGAAACGTTCGACAGGTCCGGAGTCATCGTTTTTCATCAGAAAATTGATTTTTGGGACTGTACTAAAAATTATTCAAAATGTCAAATGGATCGTGACTCATGTTGAATAACCACTTTTTAACCCCTCAGAGTGACCAAAATGGCCATTTTTACAGAGTTTTGCTTACTCAAAAGCTTCAATTTTGACCAATTTCAGGCACATAAATGACTTTAAACACACTTATTTTAGTTGAAAAAGTCATAATTCACATCCAACAGTCATTTAGAGTCAAAAGATTACATGTTAAAATTTCATCCATATCGACCATTTTGGAAACGTTCGACAGGTCCGGAGTCATCGTTTTTCATCAGAAAATGGATTTTTGGGACTGTACCAAAAATGATTCAAAATGTCAAATGGATCGTGCCTCATGTTGAATAACCACTTTTTAACCCCTCAGAGTGACCAACATTGCCATTTTTACAGAGTTTCGCTTACTCAAAAGCTTCAATTTTGACCAATTTCAGGCACAGAAATCACTTTAAACACACTTATTTTAGTCGAAAAGGTCATAATTCACATCCAACAGTCATTTGGAGTCAAAAGATTAAATGTTAACATTTCATCCATATTGACCATTTTGGAAACGTTCGACTGGTCCGGAGTCATAGTTTTTCATCAGAAAATGGATTTTTGGGACTGTACCAAAAAATGATTCAAAATGTCAAATGGATCGTGCCTCATGTTGAATAACCACTTTTTAACCCCTCAGAGTGACCAAAATGGCCATTTTTACAGAGTTTTGCTTACTCAAAAGCTTCAATTTTGACCAATTTCAGGCACATAAATGACTTTAAACACACTTATTTTAGTTGAAAAAGTCATAATTCCCATCCAACAGTCATTTGGAGTCAAAAGATTACATGTTAAAATTTCATCCATATTGACCATTTTGGAAACGTTCGACAGGTCCGGAGTCATCGTTTTTCATCAGAAAATGGATTTTTGGGACTGTACCAAAAATGATTCAAAATGTCAAATAGATCGTGCCTCATGTTGAATAACCACTTTTTAACCCCTCAAAGTGACCAAAATTGCCATTTTACAGAGTTTTTGCTTATTCAAAAGCTTTAATTTTGACCAATTTCAGGCACATAAATGACTTTAAACACACTTATTTTAGTTGAAAAAGTCATAATTCACATCCAACAGTCATTTAGAGTCTAAAGATTAAATGTTAAAATTTCATCCATATTGACCATTTTGGGAACGTTCGACAGGTCCGGAGTCATCATTTTTCATCAGAAAATGGATTTTTGGGACTGTACCAAAAATGATTCAAAATGTCAAATGGATCGTGCCTCATGTTGAATAATCACTTTTTAACCCCTCAGAGT
Source organism: Lissotriton vulgaris (assembly GCF_964263255.1). Lineage (NCBI taxonomy): Eukaryota > Metazoa > Chordata > Amphibia > Caudata > Salamandridae > Lissotriton > Lissotriton vulgaris. The sequence goes on from NW_028255638.1 coordinate 82,763, forward strand.
GACCAAAATGGCCATTTTTACAGAGTTTTGCTTACTCAAAAGCTTCAATTTTGACCAATTTCAGGCACATAAATGACTTTAAACACTCTTATTTTAGTTGAAAAAGTCATAATTCCCACCCAACAGTCATTTGGAGTCAAAAGATTAAATGTTAAAATTTCATCCATATTGACCATTTTGGGAACGTTCGACAGGTCCGGAGTCATCGTTTTTCATCAGAAAATGGATTTTTGGGACTGTACCAAAAATGATTCAAAATGTCAAATGGATCGTGCCTCATGTTGAATAACCACTTTTTAACCCCTCAGAGTGACCAAAATTGCCATTTTTACAGAGTTTTTGCTTATTCAAAAGCTTTAATTTTGACCAATTTCAGGCACATAAATGACTTTAGACACACTTATTTTAGTTGAAAAAGTCATAATTCACATCCAACAGTCATTTAGAGTCAAAAGATTAAATGTTAACATTTCATCCATATTGACCATTTTGGGAACGTTCGACAGGTCCGGAGTCATCGTTTTTCATCAGAAAATGGATTTTTGGGACTGTACCAAAAATGATTCAAAATGTCAAATGGATCGTGCCTCATGTTGAATAACCACTTTTTAACCCCTCAGAGTGACCAAAATGGCCATTTTTACAGAGTTTTGCTTACTCAAAAGCTTCAATTGTGACCAATTTCAGGCACATAAATGACTTTAAACACACTTGATTTAGTTGAAAAAGTCATAATTCACATCCAACAGTCATTTAGAGTCAAAAGATTAAATGTTAAAATTTCATCCATATTGACCATTTTGGAAACGTTCGACAGGTCCGGAGTCATCGTTTTTCATCAGAAAATGGATTTTTGGGACTGTACCAAAAATGATTCAAAATGTCAATTGGATCGTGCCTCATGTTGAATAACCACTTTTTAACCCCTCAGAGTGACCAAAATGGCCATTTTTACAGAGTTTTGCTTACTCAAAAGCTTCAATTTTGACCAATTTCAGGCACATAAATGACTTTAAACACACTTATTTTAGTTGAAAAAGTCATAATTCACATCCAACAGTCATTTAGAGTCAAAAGAATAAATGTTAAAATTTCATCCATATTGACCATTTTGGAAACGTTCGACAGGTCCGGAGTCATCGTTTTTCATCAGAAAATGGATTTTTGGGACTGTACCAAAAATGATTCAAAATGTCAAATGGATCGTGCCTCATGTTGAATAACCACTTTTTAACCCCTCAGAGTGACCAAAATGGCCATTTTTACAGAGTTTTGCTTACTCAAAAGCTTCAATTTTGACCAATTGCAGGCACATAAATGACTTTAAACACACTTATTTTAGTTGAAAAAGTCATAATTCCCATCTAACAGTCATTTGGAGTCAAAAGATTAAATGTTAAAATTTCATCCATATTGACCATTTTGGGAACGTTCGACAGGTCCGGAGTCATCGTTTTTCATCAGAAAATGGATTTTTGGGACTGTACCAAAAATGATTCAAAATGTCAAATGGATCGTGCCTCATGTTGAATAACCACTTTTTAACCCCTCAGAGTGACCAAAATTGCCATTTTTACAGAGTTTTTGCTTATTCAAAAGCTTTAATTTTGACCAATTTCAGGCACATAAATGACTTTAAACACACTTATTTTAGTTGAAAAAGTCATAATTCACATCCAACAGTCATTTAGAGTCTAAAGATTAAATGTTAAAATTTCATCCATATTGACCATTTTGGGAACGTTCGACAGGTCCGGAGTCATCGTTTTTCATCAGAAAATTGATTTTTGGGACTGTACTAAAAATGATTCAAAATGTCAAATGGATCGTGCCTCATGTTGAATAACCACTTTTTAACCCCTCAGAGTGACCAAAATTGCCATTTTTACAGAGTTTTTGCTTATTCAAAAGCTATAATTTTGACCAATTTCAGGCACATAAATGACTTTAAACACACTTATTTTAGTTGAAAAAGTCATAATTCACATCCAACAGTCATTTAGAGTCTAAAGATTAAATGTTAAAATTTCATCCATATTGACCATTTTGGGAACGTTCGACAGGTCCGGAGTCATCGTTTTTCATCAGAAAATGGATTTTTGGGACTGTACCAAAAATGATTCAAAATGTCAAATGGATCGTGCCTCATGTTGAATAACCACTTTTTAACCCCTCAGAGTGACCAAAATTGCCATTTTTACAGAGTTTTTGCTTATTCAAAAGCTATAATTTTGACCAATTTCAGGCACATAAATGACTTTAAACACACTTATTTTAGTTGAAAAAGTCATAATTCCCATCCAACAGTCATTTGGAGTCAAAAGATTACATGTTAAAATTTCATCCATATTGACCATTTTGGAAACGTTCGACAGGTCCGGAGTCATCGTTTTTCATCAGAAAATGGATTTTTAGGACTGTACCAAAAATGATTCAAAATGTCAAATAGATCGTGCCTCATGTTGAATAACCACTTTTTAACCCCTCAAAGTGACCAAAATTGCCATTTTACAGAGTTTTTGCTTATTCAAAAGCTTTAATTTTGACCAATTTCAGGCACATAAATGACTTTAAACACACTTATTTTAGTTGAAAAAGTCATAATTCACATCCAACAGTCATTTAGAGTCTAAAGATTAAATGTTAAAATTTCATCCATATTGACCATTTTGGAAACGTTCGACAGGTCCGGAGTCATCGTTTTTCATCAGAAAATGGATTTTTGGGACTGTACCAAAAATGATTCAAAATGTCAAATGGATCGTGCCTCATGTTGAATAATCACTTTTTAACCCCTCAGAGTGACCAAAATGGCCATTTTTACAGAGTTTTGCTTACTCAAAAGCTTTAATTTTGACCAATTTCAGGCACATAAATGACTTTAAACACACTTATTTTAGTTGAAAAAGTCATAATTCCCACCCAACAGTCATTTAGAGTCTAAAGATTAAATGTTAAAATTTCATCCATATTGACCATTTTGGGAACGTTCGACAGGTCCGGAGTCATCGTTTTTCATCAAAAAATGGATTTTTGGGACTGTACCAAAAATGATTCAAAATGTCAAATGGATCGTGCCTCATGTTGAATAACCACTTTTTAACCCCTCAGAGTGACCAAAATGGCCATTTTTACAGAGTTTTGCTTACTCAAAAGCTTCAATTTTGACCAATTTCAGGCGCATAAACGATTTTAAACACACTTATTTTAGTTGAAAAAGTCATAATTCACATCCAACAGTCATTTAGAGTCAAAAGATTAAATGTTAACATTTCATCCATATTGACCATTTTGGGAACGTTCGACAGGTCCGGAGTCATCGTTTTTCATCAGAAAATGGATTTTTGGGACTGTACCAAAAATGATTCAAAATGTCAAATGGATCGTGCCTCATGTTGAATAACCACTTTTTAACCCCTCAGAGTGACCAAAATGGCCATTTTTACAGAGTTTTGCTTACTCAAAAGCTTCAATTTTGAGCAATTTCAGGCACATAAATGACTTTAAACACACTTATTTTAGTTGAAAAAGTCATAATTCACATCCAACAGTCATTTAGAGTCAAAAGATTAAATGTTAAAATTTCATCCATATTGACCATTTTGGAAACGTTCGACAGGTCCGGAGTCATCGTTTTTCATCAGAAAATGAATTTTTGGGACTGTACCAAAAATGATTCAAAATGTCAAATGGATCGTGCCTCATGTTGAATAACCACTTTTTAACCCCTCAGAGTGACCAAAATGGCCATTTTTACAGAGTTTTGCTTACTCAAAAGCTTCAATTGTGACCAATTTCAGGCACATAAATGACTTTAAACACACTTGATTTAGTTGAAAAAGTCATAATTCACATCCAACAGTCATTTAGAGTCTTAAGATTAAATGTTAAATTTTCATCCATATTGACCATTTTGGAAACGTTCGACAGGTCCGGAGTCATCGTTTTTCATCAGAAAATGGATTTTTGGGACTGTACCAAAAATGATTCAAAATGTCAATTGGATCGTGCCTCATGTTGAATAACCACTTTTTAACCCCTCAGAGTGACCAAAATGGCCATTTTTACAGAGTTTTCCTTACTCAAAAGCTTCAATTTTGACCAATTTCAGGCACATAAATGACTTTAAACACACTTATTTTAGATGAAAAAGTCATAATTCACATCCAACAGTCATTTAGAGTCAAAAGATTAAATGTTAAAATTTCATCCATATTGACCATTTTGGAAACGTTCGACAGGTCCGGAGTCATCGTTTTTCATCAGAAAATGAATTTTTGGGACTGTACCAAAAATGATTCAAAATGTCAAATGGATCGTGCCTCATGTTGAATAACCACTTTTTAACCCCTCAGAGTGACCAACATTGCCATTTTTACAGAGTTTCGCTTACTCAAAAGATTCAATTGTGACCAATTTCAGGCACATAAATGACTTTAAACACACTTGATTTAGTTGAAAAAGTCATAATTCACATCCAACAGTCATTTAGAGTCAAAAGATTAAATGTTAAAATTTCATCCATATTGACCATTTTGGAAACGTTCGACAGGTCCGGAGTCATCGTTTTTCATCAGAAAATAGATTTTTGGGACTGTACCAAAAATGATTCAAAATGTCAAATGGATCGTGCCTCATGTTGAATAACCACTTTTTAACCCCTCAGAGTGACCAAAAGGGCCATTTTTACAGAGTTTTGCTTACTCTTCAAGCTTCAATTTTGACCAATTTCAGGCGCATAAACGATTTTAAACACACTTATTTTAGTTGAAAAAGTCATAATTCACATCCAACAGTCATTTAGAGTCAAAAGATTACATGTTAAAATTTCATCCATATTGACCATTTTGGAAACGTTCGACAGGTCCGGAGTCATCGTTTTTCATCAGAAAATGGATTTTTGGGACTGTACCAAAAATGATTCAAAATGTCAAATGGATCGTGCCTCATGTTGAATAACCACTTTTTAACCCCTCAGAGTGACCAAAATGGCCATTTTTACAGAGTTTTGCTTACTCAAAAGCTTCAATTTTGACCAATTTCAGGCGCATAAACGATTTTAAACACACTTATTTTAGTTGAAAAAGTCATAATTCACATCCAACAGTCATTTAGAGTCAAAAGATTACATGTTAAAATTTCATCCATATTGACCATTTTGGAAACGTTCAACAGTTTCGGAGTCATCGTTTTTCATCAGAAAATGAATTTTTGGGACTGTACCAAAAATGATTTAAAATGTCAATTGGATCGTGCCTCATGTTGAATAACCACTTTTTAACCCCTCAGAGTGACCAAAATGGCAATTTTTATAGAGTTTTGCTTACTCAAAAGCTTCAATTTTGACCAATTTCAGGCACATAAATGACTTTAAACACACTTATTTTAGTTGAAAAAGTCATAATTCACATCCAACAGTCATTTAGAGTCAAAAGATTAAATGTTAAAATTTCATCCATATTTACCATTTTGGAATCGTTCGACAGGTCCGGAGTCATCATTTTTCATCAGAAAATGGATTTTTGGGACTGTACCAAAAATGATTCAAAATGTCAATTGGATCGTGCCTCATGTTGAATAACCACTTTTTAACCCCTCAGAGTGACCAAAATGGCAATTTTTACAGAGTTTTGCTTACTCAAAAGCTTCAATTTTGACCAATTTCAGGCACATAAATGACTTTGAACACACTTGATTTAGTTGAAAAAGTCATAATTCACATCCAACAGTCATTTAGAGTCAAAAGATTAAATGTTAAAATTTCATCCATATTGACCATTTTGGAAACGTTCGACAGGTCCGGAGTCATCGTTTTTCATCAGAAAATGGATTTTTGGGACTGTACCAAAAATGATTCAAAATGTCAAATGGATCGTGCCTCATGTTGAATAACCACTTTTTAACCCCTCAGAGTGACCAAAATTGCCATTTTTACAGAGTTTTTGCTTATTCAAAAGCTTTAATTTTGACCAATTTCAGGCACATAAATGACTTTAAACACACTTATTTTAGTTGAAAAAGTCATAATTCACATCCAACAGTCATTTAGAGTCTAAAGATTAAATGTTAAAATTTCATCCATATTGACCATTTGGGAACGTTCGACAGGTCCGGAGTCATCGTTTTTCACCAGAAAATGGATTTTTGGGACTGTACCAAAAATGATTCAAAATGTCAAATGGATCGTGCCTCATGTTGAATAACCACTTTTTAACCCCTCAGAGTGACCAACATTGCCATTTTTACAGAGTTTCGCTTACTCAAAAGCTTCAATTTTGACCAATTTCAGGCACAGAAATGACTTTAAACACACTTATTTTAGTCGAAAAGGTCATAATTCACATCCAACAGTCATTTGGAGTCAAAAGATTAAATGTTAAAATTTCACCCATATTGACCATTTTGGGAACGTTCGACAGGTCCGGAGTCATCGTTTTTCATCAGAAAATGGATTTTTGGGACTGTACCAAAAATGATTCAAAATGTCAATTGGATCGTGCCTCATGTTGAATAACCACTTTTTAACCCCTCAGAGTGACCAAAATGGCCATTTTTACAGAGTTTTGCTTACTCAAAAGCTTCAATTTTGACCAATTTCAGGCACATAAATGACTTTAAACACACTTATTTTAGTTGAAAAAGTCATAATTCACATCCAACAGTCATTTAGAGTCAAAAGATTAAATGTTAAAATTTCATCCATATTGACCATTTTGGAAAGGTTCGACAGGTCCGGAGTCATCGTTTTTCATCAGAAAATGAATTTTTGGGACTGTACCAAAAATGATTCAAAATGTCAAATGGATCGTGCCTCATGTTGAATAACCACTTTTTAACCCCTCAGAGTGACCAAAATGGCCATTTTTACAGAGTTTTGCTTACTCAAAAGCTTCAATTTTGACCAATTTCAGGCACATAAATGACTTTAAACACACTTGATTTAGTTGAAAAAGTCATAATTCACATCCAACAGTCATTTAGAGTCAAAAGATTAAATGTTAAAATTTCATCCATATTGACCATTTTGGAAACGTTCGACAGGTCCGGAGTCATCGTTTTTCATCAGAAAATTGATTTTTGGGACTGTACTAAAAATTATTCAAAATGTCAAATGGATCGTGACTCATGTTGAATAACCACTTTTTAACCCCTCAGAGTGACCAAAATGGCCATTTTTACAGAGTTTTGCTTACTCAAAAGCTTCAATTTTGACCAATTTCAGGCACATAAATGACTTTAAACACACTTATTTTAGTTGAAAAAGTCATAATTCACATCCAACAGTCATTTAGAGTCAAAAGATTACATGTTAAAATTTCATCCATATCGACCATTTTGGAAACGTTCGACAGGTCCGGAGTCATCGTTTTTCATCAGAAAATGGATTTTTGGGACTGTACCAAAAATGATTCAAAATGTCAAATGGATCGTGCCTCATGTTGAATAACCACTTTTTAACCCCTCAGAGTGACCAACATTGCCATTTTTACAGAGTTTCGCTTAGTCAAAAGCTTCAATTTTGACCAATTTCAGGCACAGAAATCACTTTAAACACACTTATTTTAGTCGAAAAGGTCATAATTCACATCCAACAGTCATTTGGAGTCAAAAGATTAAATGTTAACATTTCATCCATATTGACCATTTTGGGAACGTTCGACAGGTCCGGAGTCATCGTTTTTCATCAGAAAATGGATTTTTGGGACTGTACCAAAAATGATTCAAAATGTCAATTGGATCGTGCCTCATGTTGAATAACCACTTTTTAACCCCTCAGAGTGACCAAAATGGCCATTTTTACAGAGTTTTGCTTACTCAAAAGCTTCAATTTTGACCAACTTCAGGGACATAAATGACTTTAAACAAACTTATTTTAGTTGAAAAAGTCATAATTCACATCCAACAGTCATTTAGAGTCAAAAGATTAAATGTTAAAATTTCATCCATATTGACCATTTTGGAAACGTTCGACTGGTCCGGAGTCATCGTTTTTCATCAGAAAATTGATTTTTGGGACTGTACTAAAAATGATTCAAAATGTCAAATGGATCGTGCCTCATGTTGAATAACCACTTTTTAACCCCTCAGAGTGACCAAAATTGCCATTTTTACAGAGTTTTTGCTTATTCAAAAGCTATAATTTTGACCAATTTCAGGCACATAAATGACTTTAAACACACTTATTTTAGTTGAAAAAGTCATAATTCACATCCAACAGTCATTTAGAGTCTAAAGATTAAATGTTAAAATTTCATCCATATTGACCATTTTGGAAACGTTCGACAGGTCCGGAGTCATCGTTTTTCATCAGAAAATGGATTTTTGGGACTGTACCAAAAATGATTCAAAATGTCAAATGGATCGTGCCTCATGTTGAATAACCACTTTTTAACCCCTCAGAGTGACCAAAATTGCCATTTTTACAGAGTTTTTGCTTATTCAAAAGCTATAATTTTGACCAATTTCAGGCACATAAATGACTTTAAACACACTTATTTTAGTTGAAAAAGTCATAATTCCCATCCAACAGTCATTTGGAGTCAAAAGATTACATGTTAAAATTTCATCCATATTGACCATTTTGGAAACGTTCGACAGGTCCGGAGTCATCGTTTTTCATCAGAAAATGGATTTTTGGGACTGTACCAAAAATGATTCAAAATGTCAAATAGATCGTGCCTCATGTTGAATAACCACTTTTTAACCCCTCAAAGTGACCAAAATTGCCATTTTACAGAGTTTTTGCTTATTCAAAAGCTTTAATTTTGACCAATTTCAGGCACATAAATGACTTTAGACACACTTATTTTAGTTGAAAAAGTCATAATTCACATCCAACAGTCATTTAGAGTCAAAAGATTAAATGTTAACATTTCATCCATATTGACCATTTTGGGAACGTTCGACAGGTCCGGAGTCATCGTTTTTCATCAGAAAATGGATTTTTGGGACTGTACCAAAAATGATTCAAAATGTCAAATGGATCGTGCCTCATGTTGAATAACCACTTTTTAACCCCTCAGAGTGACCAAAATGGCCATTTTTACAGAGTTTTGCTTACTCAAAAGCTTCAATTTTGAGCAATTTCAGGCACATAAATGACTTTAAACACACTTATTTTAGTTGAAAAAGTCATAATTCACATCCAACAGTCATTTAGAGTCAAAAGATTAAATGTTAAAATTTCATCCATATTGACCATTTTGGAAACGTTCGACAGGTCCGGAGTCATCGTTTTTCATCAGAAAATGAATTTTTGGGACTGTGCCAAAAATGATTCAAAATGTCAAATGGATCGTGCCTCATGTTGAATAACCACTTTTTAACCCCTCAGAGTGACCAAAATGGCCATTTTTACAGAGTTTTGCTTACTCAAAAGCTTCAATTGTGACCAATTTCAGGCACATAAATGACTTTAAACACACTTGATTTAGTTGAAAAAGTCATAATTCACATCCAACAGTCATTTAGAGTCAAAAGATTAAATGTTAAATTTTCATCCATATTGACCATTTTGGAAACGTTCGACAGGTCCGGAGTCATCGTTTTTCATCAGAAAATGGATTTTTGGGACTGTACCAAAAATGATTCAAAATGTCAATTGGATCGTGCCTCATGTTGAATAACCACTTTTTAACCCCTCAGAGTGACCAAAATGGCCATTTTTACAGAGTTTTCCTTACTCAAAAGCTTCAATTTTGACCAATTTCAGGCACATAAATGACTTTAAACACACTTATTTTAGTTGAAAAAGTCATAATTCACATCCAACAGTCATTTAGAGTCAAAAGATTAAATGTTAAAATTTCATCCATATTGACCATTTTGGAAACGTTCGACAGGTCCGGAGTCATCGTTTTTCATCAGAAAATGAATTTTTGGGACTGTACCAAAAATGATTCAAAATGTCAAATGGATCGTGCCTCATGTTGAATAACCACTTTTTAACCCCTCAGAGTGACCAACATTGCCATTTTTACAGAGTTTCGCTTACTCAAAAGATTCAATTGTGACCAATTTCAGGCACATAAATGACTTTAAACACACTTGATTTAGTTGAAAAAGTCATAATTCACATCCAACAGTCATTTAGAGTCAAAAGATTAAATGTTAAAATTTCATCCATATTGACCATTTTGGAAACGTTCGACAGGTCCGGAGTCATCGTTTTTCATCAGAAAATGGATTTTTGGGACTGTACCAAAAATGATTCAAAATGTCAAATGGATCGTGCCTCATGTTGAATAACCACTTTTTAACCCCTCAGAGTGACCAAAATTGCAATTTTTACAGAGTTTTTGCTTATTCAAAAGCTTTAATTTTGACCAATTTCAGGCACATAAATGACTTTAAACACACTTATTTTAGTTGAAAAAGTCATAATTCACATCCAACAGTCATTTAGAGTCTAAAGATTAAATGTTAAAATTTCATCCATATTGACCATTTTGGGAACGTTCGACAGGTCCGGAGTCATCGTTTTTCATCAGAAAATGGATTTTTGGGACTGTACCAAAAATGATTCAAAATGTCAAATGGATCGTGCCTCATGTTGAATAACCACTTTTTAACCCCTCAGAGTGACCAAAATGGCCATTTTTACAGAGTTTTGCTTACTCAAAAGCTTCAATTTTGACCAATTTCAGGCGCATAAACGATTTTAAACACACTTATTTTAGTTGAAAAAGTCATAATTCACATCCAACAGTCATTTAGAGTCAAAAGATTACATGTTAAAATTTCATCCATATTGACCATTTTGGAAACGTTCAACAGTTTCGGAGTCATCGTTTTTCATCAGAAAATGAATTTTTGGGACTGTACCAAAAATGATTTAAAATGTCAATTGGATCGTGCCTCATGTTGAATAACCACTTTTTAACCCCTCAGAGTGACCAAAATGGCAATTTTTATAGAGTTTTGCTTACTCAAAAGCTTCAATTTTGACCAATTTCAGGCACATAAATGACTTTAAACACACTTATTTTAGTTGAAAAAGTCATAATTCACATCCAACAGTCATTTAGAGTCAAAAGATTAAATGTTAAAATTTCATCCATATTGACCATTTTGGAATCGTTCGACAGGTCCGGAGTCATCATTTTTCATCAGAAAATGGATTTTTGGGACTGTACCAAAAATGATTCAAAATGTCAATTGGATCGTGCCTCATGTTGAATAACCACTTTTTAACCCCTCAGAGTGACCAAAATGGCAATTTTTACAGAGTTTTGCTTACTCAAAAGCTTCAATTTTGACCAATTTCAGGCACATAAATGACTTTGAACACACTTGATTTAGTTGAAAAAGTCATAATTCACATCCAACAGTCATTTAGAGTCAAAAGATTAAATGTTAAAATTTCATCCATATTGACCATTTTGGAAACGTTCGACAGGTCCGGAGTCATCGTTTTTCATCAGAAAATGGATTTTTGGGACTGTACCAAAAATGATTCAAAATGTCAAATGGATCGTGCCTCATGTTGAATAACCACTTTTTAACCCCTCAGAGTGACCAAAATTGCCATTTTTACAGAGTTTTTGCTTATTCAAAAGCTTTAATTTTGACCAATTTCAGGCACATAAATGACTTTAAACACACTTATTTTAGTTGAAAAAGTCATAATTCACATCCAACAGTCATTTAGAGTCTAAAGATTAAATGTTAAAATTTCATCCATATTGACCATTTGGGAACGTTCGACAGGTCCGGAGTCATCGTTTTTCATCAGAAAATGGATTTTTGGGACTGTACCAAAAATGATTCAAAATGTCAAATGGATCGTGCCTCATGTTGAATAACCACTTTTTAACCCCTCAGAGTGACCAAAATGGCCATTTTTACAGAGTTTTGCTTACTCAAAAGCTTCAATTTTGACCAATTTCAGGCATATAAATGACTTTAAACACACTTATTTTAGTTGAAAAAGTCATAATTCACATCCAACAGTCATTTAGAGTCAAAAGATTAAATATTAAAATTTCATCCATATTGACCATTTTGGGAACGTTCGACAGGTCCGGAGTCATCGTTTTTCATCAGAAAATGGATTTTTGGGACTGTACCAAAAATGATTCAAAATGTCAAATGGATCATGCCTCATGTTGAATAACCACTTTTTAACCCCTCAGAGTGACCAACATTGCCATTTTTACAGAGTTTCGCTTACTCAAAAGCTTCAATTTTGACCAATTTCAGGCACAGAAATGACTTTAAACACACTTATTTTAGTCGAAAAGGTCATAATTCACATCCAACAGTCATTTGGAGTCAAAAGATTAAATGTTAAAATTTCATCCATATTGACCATTTTGGGAACGTTCGACAGGTCCGGAGTCATCGTTTTTCATCAGAAAATTGATTTTTGGGACTGTACCAAAAATGATTCAAAATGTCAATTGGATCGTGCCTCATGTTGAATAACCACTTTTTAACCCCTCAGAGTAACCAAAATGGCCATTTTTACAGAGTTTTGCTTACTCAAAAGCTTCAATTTTGACCAATTTCAGGCACATAAATGACTTTAAACACACTTGATTTAGTTGAAAAAGTCATAATTCACATCCAACAGTCATTTAGAGTCAAAAGATTAAATGTTAAAATTTCATCCATATTGACCATTTTGGAAACGTTCGACAGGTCCGGAGTCATCGTTTTTCATCAGAAAATTGATTTTTGGGACTGTACTAAAAATGATTCAAAATGTCAAATGGATCATGCCTCATGTTGAATAACCACTTTTTAACCCCTCAGAGTGACCAAAATGGCCATTTTTACAGAGTTTTGCTTACTCAAAAGCTTCAATTTTGACCAATTTCAGGCACATAAATGACTTTAAACACACTTATTTTAGTTGAAAAAGTCATAATTCACATCCAACAGTCATTTAGAGTCAAAAGATTAAATGTTAAAATTTCATCCATATTGACCATTTTGGAATCGTTCGACAGGTCCGGAGTCATCGTTTTTCATCAGAAAATGGATTTTTGGGACTGTACCAAAAATGATTCAAAATGTCAATTGGATCGTGCCTCATGTTGAATAACCACTTTTTAACCCCTCAGAGTGACCAAAATGGCCATTTTTACAGAGTTTTGCTTACTCAAAAGCTTTAATTTTGACCAATTTCAGGCGCATAAATGATTTTAAACACACTTATTTTAGTTGAAAAAGTCATAATTCACATCCAACAGTCATTTAGAGTCAAAAGATTACATGTTAAAATTTCATCCATATTGACCATTTTGGAAACGTTCGACAGGTCCGGAGTCATCGTTTTTCATCAGAAAATGGATTTTTGGGACTGTACCAAAAATGATTCAAAATGTCAAATGGATCGTGCCTCATGTTGAATAACCACTTTTTAACCCCTCAGAGTGACCAACATTGCCATTTTTACAGAGTTTTGCTTACTAAAAAGCTTCAATTTTGACCAATTTCAGGCACAGAAATGACTTTAAACACACTTATTTTAGTCGAAAAGGTCATAATTCACATCCAACAGTCATTTGGGGTCAAAAGATTAAATGTTAACATTTCATCCATATTGACCATTTTGGGAACGTTCGACAGGTCCGGAGTCATCGTTTTTCATCAGAAAATGGATTTTTGGGACTGTACCAAAAATGATTCAAAATGTTAATTGGATCGTGCCTCATGTTGAATAACCACTTTTTAACCCCTCAGAGTGACCAAAATGGCCATTTTTACAGAGTTTTGCTTACTCAAAAGCTTCAATTTTGACCAACTTCAGGCACATAAATGACTTTAAACACACTTATTTTAGTTGAAAAAGTCATAATTCACATCCAACAGTCATTTAGAGTCAAAAGATTAAATGTTAAAATTTCATCCATATTGACCATTTTGGAAACGTTCGACAGGTCCGGAGTCATCGTTTTTCATCAGAAAATGAATTTTTGGGACTGTACCAAAAATGATTCAAAATGTCAAATGGATCGTGCCTCGTGTTGAATAACCACTTTTTAACCCCTCAGAGTGACCAAAATGGCCATTTTTACAGAGTTTTGCTTACTCAAAAGCTTCAATTTTGACCAATTTCAGGCACATAAATGACTTTAAACACACTTGATTTAGTTGAAAAAGTCATAATTCACATCCAACATTCATTTAGAGTCAAAAGATTAAATGTTAAAATTTCATCCATATTGACCATTTTGGAAACGTTCGACAGGTCCGGAGTCATCGTTTTTCATCAGAAAATGGATTTTTGGGACTGTACTAAAAATGATTCAAAATGTCAAATGGATCGTGCCTCATGTTGAATAACCACTTTTTAACCCCTCAGAGTGACCAAAATTGCCATTTTTACAGAGTTTTTGCTTATTCAAAAGCTTGAATTTTGACCAATTTCAGGCACATAAATGACTTTAAACACACTTATTTTAGTTGAAAAAGTCATAATTCACATCCAACAGTCATTTATAGTCAAAAGATTACATGTTAAAATTTCATCCATATTGACCATTTTGGAAACGTTCGACAGGTCCGGAGTCATCGTTTTTCATCAGAAAATGGATTTTTGGGACTGTACCAAAAATGATTCAAAATGTCAAATGGATCGTGCCTCATGTTGAATAACCACTTTTTAACCCCTCAGAGTGACCAACATTGCCATTTTTACAGAGTTTTGCTTACTAAAAAGCTTCAATTTTGACCAATTTCAGGCACAGAAATGACTTTAAACACACTTATTTTAGTCGAAAAGGTCATAATTCACATCCAACAGTCATTTGGGGTCAAAAGATTAAATGTTAACATTTCATCCATATTGACCATTTTGGGAACGTTCGACGAGTCATCGTTTTTCATCAGAAAATGGATTTTTGGGACTGTACCAAAAATGATTCAAAATGTTAATTGGATCGTGCCTCATGTTGAATAACCACTTTTTAACCCCTCAGAGTGACCAAAATGGCCATTTTTACAGAGTTTTGCTTACTCAAAAGCTTCAATTTTGACCAACTTCAGGCACATAAATGACTTTAAACACACTTATTTTAGTTGAAAAAGTCATAATTCACATCCAACAGTCATTTAGAGTCAAAAGATTAAATGTTAAAATTTCATCCATATTGACCATTTTGGAAACGTTCGACAGGTCCGGAGTCATCGTTTTTCATCAGAAAATGAATTTTTGGGACTGTAC